>NW_007248618.1:66065-87309 GCF_000164805.1 Carlito syrichta
CGAACCCACAGGCTCAGGCAATCCACTCACCTCAGCCTCCCAAAGGCGCGGGATTACAGGCTGAGCCACCGAGCCTGGCCTGTGAATACTTTCAAAGATATTTCTGTCTTTGGTGTTACATAGTTTCACTGGGATGTAGTACGTGTGTGAATGTGTATGTGCTTGTAAGATTATTTGGGCTTCCTGATATGGAATTGGCACTTTCCAACAATTCTTGAGGTTGTCACATATTCTCTCTTCAAATATTGCTGATCCCCTTTCTATTACTTCCTTCCAGAACTCAAAATAGATTGGTATGTTAGACACTTTCACATGATTCTCAGTTTTGATTACTGTCTCTTTATCAATTTACATTTATTTTTATTTGTGGTACATTTTCAATATTTGGTTTTATACTCCAGTTCACTAATTTTCTCGAGCTATATTTAATTCATTCTTTAACTTGTCTTTTGAGTTTTTGATATCATTTTATTTCTAGAGTTTCATTTTATTCTTATTTTTCTTTCAAAAAATCCATTCTCATTTACCCATAATTTATAGTTTTTTTAACATATTATACATAGTTGCTCAATGTTATGTGCCCAGTACTTTCAATATCTGAAGTATTTTTGGAGGGTATCTAGACCTCCTGTCTTTTCTCTTGTGTCTTGCTCACACTCATGTGAGAACATGTGGGATTTTTTGTTTGTATGTCTGTAATTTTCAGTTGTGAGCTAATGTTTCTTAGAACTTTAATTTGGAAATTCTCAGAAGCCTTGGTTAAAGATATATTCTTCAATAAACAATATGTATTTGCAGTTAGGACATGCTATGGACTGAATTGTGTACTGCCAAAATTAATATATCTTAATCCCCAGTGTGACTGTATTTGGAAATAGGACTTTTGGGAGATAATTAAGGTTAAATGAGGTTATAAGTGTGGTCCTAGTTCAATGGGATCAATGGCCTTATACAAAGAAGAAGAGAGAGAAATACCTCTTTTCCCTCCAGTGTACAAAGGAAATTCCATGTGAAGATACAGCAAGAAAACAGTCATCTGAAAACCAGATAGAGAGTCCTCATCAAAGTCAACCATGCCAGTCACCTAATCTTAGCCTTTAGAAAAGAATATATATATATATTTCTGTTACTTAAGCCACCCAGGTTGTAGTATTTTGTTATGGAAGCACTAGTAGCCTGAGAGAGAACGCTATCAACATAATATCACTTTAAATTTGATCCTCATTTTGGAGGGGTGTTTGGTTCATTGAGCTGCATGAGAGATCTGGGTTACAGTTACAAGTTCTCAGGGTAGATGCATTCCCTTTCCACTCAGTGTCAAACTCTAGAAAAGCAAGTTCATTCTCAAGTTATACACTCAGGATAAAGCATTTTGAGGAAGTAAAGCAGCCTTTCCCATCATGAAGGGAAGGAGAAAACAAGACTAAAAGAAAAAAATGAAAAAAATAATACAGTACAGTGGATGTAATATTAGTTAAACAGGTGAGAGGGCACAAGGAGAGAGAAGAAAGAGCATGAGAGAGGGGGAGAGAAAGAAAAGAGCACTAGAGAGGGAAAAGGGAAGGAGGGAGGGAGGAAGAGTAAGAGAGCCCATTTTAGGAGAAGAATAAAGAGAAAACAGGAACAAACATTTATAAAGAGTAATCCAGAGTCAGCATATCCCTAGGAATAGCTGTTGGGCATGTGTTGGACTACATGAAGGAAAGGAAGTTCTATGTATAACTCCTAGTACTGTGCACACTGGGCACCATTGAGGTATGTTCTTGATGTTGGCTCGTATCATCTGTTCAGTGGTATGTTGGGTAGCTATTACCATCTTCACGGTAGTTTACTACTTGATTGTTTCATGAATTGTGAATTGCACTGTCCAACATGATAATGACTAGCCACACATGGCTATTTAAATTTAAATAACAAAAATTAAATAAAATGAAAAATTTACTTCCCTATTTGTACTAGCTACATTTCAAGTGTTCAATAGCTGCATGTGGCTAGCGGCTACCTTTTCCAATAGAGCAGATCAGAGCATTTCCATCATCACAGACGCTCTATAGGACAGTACTCATTTAAGTGGCCTTTCAAAGAGACTTTTTTTTTGAGTTGGAGTCTCTGTTGCCCAGACTGGAGTGCAGTGGTACGCTCATGGTCACCACAGCCTCAACCTGCTGAGCTTAGGCGATCCTTTCGCTTCAGCCTTCCAAGTAGCTGGAACTACAGATGCACGCCACCATGACCGGCTAATTTTTTGTGATTTATTGTAGAGACGAGGTCTCACCAAATTGCCCAGGCTGGTCTTGAATCCCCAGACTCAGACAATCCTTTCATCTTGGGCTCCCACAGTACTAGGATTACAGGCTGAGCCATAGTGCCCAGCCTCAAAGAGACTCTTAACAAATAGTTTTTTATGATTCTGGCAAAGCATTTTATTTGGATGTTCCTGAATTTCCAAGTTTTATTCATAAAAGAATGTACATTTTGTAGCATGCTTTCAAAAAGTGTTTAGTGTACTGTTCTAAAAATGAATGTGTCTGAAAATGTTTAAAAAGGCATGAATAATTTAAATAGATTTAATACTTTGCTAAGTCAGACAAGTGTGAACTAGCATGTTAAAAGGCATATAAGCTTAAGTCAACTGTGATATAATAATCAAAAACAAATATACAAACTTACAAATATTTAATGTTCCTTTGTCTTTAAAATCGCACAACAGATTATATTTAATGGTTCTTAATCAGATTCCAGGATTAAAGCATGTAATATCTTCACAAAGCTTCAAAAGAAGGCACTAACCTTTATTTTTATCTTTAGTGATGAAGAATTCAATAAAGAAATGCAAGTCTTAATCTAAATTTTTATTATTTTTACTATGTATTTATATAATTATGTTACTAATTATAAACTTATATTTTCCCTTATTTAATTTGCACATGCGCTATCTTTTCTACATCGTTTTCCTTTGCTACTCTATGATAATAATACAGCTAATGCATATTTCCAAAAGGTCTTTTCTCTTTACTATATCGTAAATAAAAATTAATAGCCTTTAAGGGTCATGAAAAGCAGCTTCCTCCCATCTTCTCTCTATATTCTTATAAAGATAATTCTGATGGCAATAAAAAGACATAAACATAATTCTAGGCTATATTCTATGATGCAATAACATTTGACTTCCTCTTCATTTAATTAAGCAAGAAACAACAACAATGCATCATTTGTATATAGCAGTTTTTAAAATTAGTAAGACATTTTACCTTTAATCCCTATTGTTCAAAGAGAAAGTCTTGAGACTCTACAGAACACCAAGAATCATTACAAGAGAAAATTGCAAACCTTTAAATGAAAATACCACTGTAGATGTTCCATCAGGGGAAAGACACTGGGTAAGATACTGTCAGCCACTCTAAACTCCTGGAGACAAGGCCAGCTTTCACATCAGAAAATAAATAGATAATAACTGAGAAGTTCAAGGTGTCCCTGAAATCAATTATTTTCCTCTTAAATCCTGTTGACTATCTGTGTACCATGAGCTGAAATACTCTTGGGGAAGAACACTAAGTACAAAAATCTGCTCATGTCTATGACTGAAATTCACTGAAGACTGTGTCCAACTTCCATGTTCTTTCTATTTGCAAATCTTTAAAAAAATGTAATACCATTACCATGGCACTTGGGAATTGAGGGGGAACAAAGATTGTGTTTTATTGCTTAAAGAAACCACCCTGCTCCCCCAAAACTAACCATTTTAACTATACATTTTTTATGCAGAATTTATAAAGGATAAATGCTAAATTTTCTATTTTTGGTAATAAAAAATACATAACTTTATGATCATAGTAAGATTTCAGATGTCTATTAGGAACCATCCAAAAGCCATTATAAAAACAGATTGCAATGTTTTGTATACCAGTTCCTGAAAAAAATACATATCCTTGGACAACTATCTATATGTTTTCCAAAATTTTTAAATTAAACTCTAATGTTTGTTCTAATTAAAAAATGCTATGACTAAACATTTTCAGTGTGTTATGGAAATAACTTAAACTGCTTACAGTGATTTGTTTTTATTTTATTTTTTATTAAGGTATAACATAAAGTCAGCGATGTGTACTAATCTTCAACATAGAACATAATGCACTTGTACATTTCTATATACCCATGCATACACCCACGTACACAACATTTTCATCACCTAACAAATTTTCTATCTTCCTGCTTCCTAGGAGGTAACTGCCTACTAGTCAGACTTCTATCACTTTCCACTAATTTTGGCTATTTTAAAATTTCATACAAATAGAACAAAAATTATACTTTCTGTGTCTGTCTTCTTTCACTCAAAATTAGGTTTTGAGACTCATCCATGTTGCATATGTAAGTTCTTCATTTTTTTTTTTCAATTCCTGCTAAGTATTGAGTCTATAGTTTATCAGATGGATTTTTTTCCCAAGACAGAAATTTTCATTTAAATTGTTTGGGGGCTAAATACTTGTAGTTAGGTCTCTTTCCTTCAGGAAATCTCAGTCTTACGGATCTACAGTCTTATTTCAATCAACTGTTAAAGAATAAATCATAGTAGTTTTGTGCAGAGTTCTGATAAACCTCCAGTTGTCAATTCAACAAGTTGCCTTTAGGTTTCTCTGAACTTTTCCCCTCATTCTATCCCTCAAAAAGTTAAGAATGTCACCATTCTCATATAAAAATATTTCCTCAACATCCTGTTTCTATCCTGTTTCAAAGTTATGACACATTGTTGTTTTGTGTTTTCCCCACTAAATCAAAAAGGCAGGACTACATTTGTTTTTGATTGTTTTACTTTTTTTTTTTGTTGAGTTGGAATCTCACTCCATCTCCCAGGCTGGAGTACAGTGGCACATTTACGGCCACCCCAGCGACAACCTGCTGGGCTCAGGTGATCCTTCTGCCTCAGCCTTCAAAGTAGCCAGAATTACAGGCACATGCTACGATGCCCAGCTAATTTTCTGATTTATTGTAGAGATGAGGTCTCACCAAGTTGCCCAGGCTTTTCTTGAACCGGTGGGCTCAGGCAATCCCCTCACCTCAGCCTTTCAGAGTGCTGGGATTACAGGTTTGAGCGACCATGCCCAGCTTGTTTTACTTTACATTGCTAACATGGAGCTTTCTGCTAGGCACAGAGTAGGCACTCATAAGTATTGAAAGTAATATGATAAAAAAAGGTCAAATATGTTTGAAAGGACTGTAACCTAAATCTTAATGTATATTAACTTGATAATATGTGAATGGTTGTATTTTTAGATAACCATTGATATTTGTGTTATTTTACAAAAATTATTTTCTTTTAAGTTCCTCAACAGCCTTTGTTGCAAGTGTGATGTTTTTTACTAGAGGATTTTAAAAGACATATTCTGTTTGTTTGTTTGTTTTGTATTAGAGAGAAAAGATTTGAAATTAGAAAGCAATAGTAATTTTGAACATATACTAGACATATTCAATTCTTGAAAGAAAACCATTAACTAAAATTTCACTTGATTTGCCCAGGGTCTGTACTCTGTAACTGTACATATTGATAATAAGGCCTTATTGTATTTATATTTTTAAAAAAGATAAGTAACAAAATGTCCTTTCCTGTTGTGGGAACACTCACCATATATCAGTTAAATACTTCTAGGTTCTTCGTTCCAATCACAGTGAATGCTGTGTTACAGAGGGTCATTATATTAACTATCCTAGTAGTGATTTAGAACTTTTCTTTCACATGGCAGAGATGACCTCTGGTGGCACATTTATGTGATAAAGGAGGCATTAATTTACTATCTAAGACACCTTTACTAAGCCTCATGGTTAAGTGTGTCCTCTGACTCTCTATCCCTTTAAATCTGTTGGGATTTTGCTCAAATATACCTGTTGGAAGGAGTGGTCCACAGAGTTATACATCGTTGGGAAGTTATTCTGTATATATTAAAATAATGTGTCAATATAAAACATGTTATTAAATCGTATACTAATTTCTTACCTTGAATCCATAAGTGTCTTTAAACTTTGCATTTTAATTAAATTCAGTGAGTGTTAAACAGCCATTAGCTTTGCAGTCATACTCGCCTCACGTAATACTATTTACACAGCTCAAGCACAGTGCCTACTTGAGATTAATAAATATATGTTAATAAAAAGTGGAAGGCATTTTTACCTGAAGCTAAAGTCAGTTTTTCTCCCCCTCAATGTCATGGTCTTTTGTATCTTTTCATTTCAATTCCATGTGGGTTTGGATGGGAAAAAAGTAAACTTAGTGATTGATCCCAATAGCAAAGTCAAAGATGTATTGTGGCAAAATATTTCTGTAGAGGTATAGTCTTAAATTTATACAAATATAAGACCATCTTAGAAGAATTGCTTGAAATCACTTATAAACCAAGTATGGAATTTCTGATTTCTGTAGCTGAAACAACAGCTGCTTCAAAAAATATGCTTCTCAAGACAATCGGCCTGGCATGCATGCTTCTATTTATATTTCCCAGTATACCCTTTCTTTTCTAGACAAATAAATGTTTAAGGTGCACTTTTGACTCAGAAAAATAATCCTCGGGAAGCAGCTCTCAAGTCACACAAATCATAGGGAAATGATACTTAGAGAACTGTCATCACAGAACAACTACTCATGGCCATCACGTGCTGACAGCACGTTGTCCACAGCCTCCACCCATTTTCAACAGGCAGCTGCTGTTTGGAGAGTTGGTTCACCTTAGAAATGAAAACAAAAACTTTTTAAAAAGCAAGTATATCAAGCACTCTCATTCTTGAGTCACAAACAACTTTCTGGCTCTCTGAGTGTGGTTCTCAGCCCAGCATTTGTATCATCTGGGATCTTCACAGAAATGCAAATTTTCAGGTTTCATCCAAACCTACTCGATCAAAGACTCTAAATTTGGGGACCAATAGTGTGTTTAAACAATCTCTCCAATGGATTTGAGGTACATCAGCGCTTGAATATAGCTGTTCAATAGAAATATGGAACTAAAAAAATATGAAAATATCTGGAAGAAAAGTCAATGGTAAATAATTAAGCCCTAGGTCAAACAAAATCAGCAGACCTAAATCAATATAATTAAAACTTTCCTGCTTGTCACCTCTTATGAGAACTGAGGATCAAACAGAACTTTCTCTCCCAGAGATTTTCAGCTATAACAAAATGACACTTCAGGAAAAGCTGAATGAATCAGTCACTCACAAAGGAGAGATTCGAAATGTGTGCTAATGTCTATTAGCTGGTGCATTCAAACCACAAGAAGAGAGAAATGCTTTCATGTTCACCTCATCAGTTGTCAAGGCTCTCCCTTCTCGTCCTCTATCTGTCTTATTTCTGCTTCATCTGCATGTCCAACTCTCAGTACTCTTAATCTTCTGGGTTCCAAATGACTCAATTAGAAAGCATAACCTTTTTGGAAATTTCAGTGATTTCAATTTTGAAGTGAGAGTGTAATAGCGTTATGCACTCCTTAGAGAGGCCTATTTTCTTCACCTTTGGATAACGACCACGTACATTAGCCTGCATAACCCATGAAGGTAGGATGGAATTCTATAAATACCATACATACACATATGTGCTCACTTAAAAAAAAAAAGATTCCACAATTTGTAATTAATAGAAGGTAAGAAACACGGTTCCTAAAAGACATAAATGCAAAAATTCTTAAACTCAAAAGCAAAGCTGTTGCAAAACAAAATTTAGCATTTCACTGAACTCCACATATTAAACTTAGCTTTTCTTACTGCACAACAGTGGCAGCACAAAAAACAAGGGTTTAATGCTATATTTCAATGACATTTTGCTAAATGAAAGTAACCACGTGAGAACAGAAGGCTCTAGGGATAAGTCATTAGACTCCTCAGTTTCTTTACATTGTACATTGTAGAGGACATAGGTTAGGAATCACTAGACCCACGTTGCCCATTAAAAATCAGACACTGGAATACCCATGCCAACACATTAGTTGCTGTGGTATAGTAGAGTGATAATGCTCAATACCCCTAAAATTTTCCCATTTCTTTGAGGGTTCTTCTTCTTTCATCAACCCATAAAACATTTTTATTCTCCAGAGATGCTAATTCTAGTTCACTCTACACTTGGATGTACCTATCCTTGGGGAGATGTGAATGTCTCCTGTTCATCCACATACTAAGCCTACCAAGGAGGACTGTGTTCCTCCAAGGTGCATGCCTAAGTGTGAAGGTATAGGTTCAATTCAGAAGATCACACTAAGAACCCAGTTGTTGGGAAATAAACATGCAGTTTTCTCCAAACAGCATAAGCAACACAGTCAATGTGCTAATCACCATCTGTCTGATGTCCTCCTGTTTCCCAGTAGATTCCACATTCTGGGTGAGAGGGAAGGGTGGAAGGGGTGGAAGCATGCTGAGCAACTCCCTCCCCACCCCCAGAAACCCCAGACAAGGAAACAAATAGAACACTGAAGGGAAGTCTCATCCCATTGCACAGCCCCAATTCATTTTTGTTCATCCAGCTTTCTTTATTTTCTTGTTAGCTGCAGAAAACCCATTCTTTTTGGAGAAACTACTCCCCTCCCACCTAGCCATGTGGCTCAAGAGGGGCCTGCTAATACTCGTGCCCTAACCCACCTTGCCCACTGGAGTTGACACATCACCCATGCTTTGACAACTGACATCCTTTCTTAAGAATGTTTTGACTGGAAGGGACTTTCTCACTGGTGTCAGAGCTGTGAAAATATGAATGGCTGGTCTCTATTTCCTGACTTCAAAGAGAAAAACAAAATTATCATGTGAGGAAGAGAGATGAGAAAAAGCAGCCTGTTGGTCTCCAATCCCAATTGGTCTTATCCAAGGAACAAGTTTTCCCTTCCCAAATTTATGGACCCACAAATCTGCCCATGTTAGTCTGAAACAGTACGACCATTCACAATAAAAAAATTCCTGACTAGTAAAACATTGTTCAACCAACTAAATTCCAGATTAATGAAAGTGACAAATGGAAAAATATATACTATAAAATGTAGAAGAAAGCTAAAATGTGTACCTCACAAATCTCAGGATTGAGGAAAGTTCTCTAAACTTAATTATAGAAGATGCCACAACATAATGTTAGATAAAATATCCAAAATAAATAACAAGGACTTCAGTTTGTCAAAAATCTTACACAAAATCATAACTAAATAAAGCAGACATAGCACAATATATGCTGAAGTTTTCAAAAAGGAGATACTCTGTAAAATGCTTATGTAAAATGGTAAAGAATAGTACTAAAGTCCCCAGTAGTAGCATAAGTCAATATATAAATAGACAATTTGCCCCAGAAAAGGCTAAAAAGTTTAAAAATTGATCACTGATAAAAAAAGAAATGTGGACGTTAGCACAGCATTTGTTTCCATGTTTATTTACTGTATATACTGTGAACACATTTGAAATGGGTATTCATACACTTCTTTATGGGTATGTAAATTACTATTTTGAGAAACAATTTAATACTGTTTCCAAGCAGCTTTTACAATCTTCATCACATTTATTGTTTTATAACTTCATTCCTATAAATTTATCCAAAAAATAATTCACAATTAACAAACGAATTCTTATGTCAAAGATGTTTGCGGAAGTGTAGAAGTGTAGATGTAATATGCATTACAATAAGAGCATTGTTAAATAAAACTTGATGTATTGATTCAATACACTTTATTTTGCTGTTAAAACAATGCTAATGAAAATTTATAATAATATATAAAAATGCTTCATTTCAATGTAAAGAAGAAAAGTACAGCATTTTACATATGGGATTATTTCCCCTAAATAAAAAATGAATACAGAACAAATAGTGAATATGAATATACCCCAAATTTAATGGTACTTAATTAACTCTGAGTAATAAAAGCATAGTTTTGTGGGTTTGGGTTTTTTGTTTTGTTTTGTTTTGTCTTTTGCTTCTTGTGCTTTTCTCTCTTTTTTCCCAAAAGTATTTATTACTTTTATTATAAACTTATTATATTCAAAGATTTGACACTTTTCCAACAGTATTTGTTTTAACTTTTGCTTTTGAATTACAGAATTAGATATTTAGTGATCAGTCACAGAGTATCTGGGTAATCACATTACAAATCAGGCTCTTTCCTTGTATTCTCTTGCCTACACACATTTCCTACATTGCTATCTTTCTGTTGTGCTGTTTTGTGACACAATATTTTGAGAGAAAAAAATTACTTGCATGCAGATACTAAGTGACAGTTTATCTCCAACTAGGCAATGTAATTGCAACAAAACCCACAGCTAACCAAAACCCAATAATAACTCTTTCTCACATAAAATAAAATGCCCATTTCACTAATCACATACGGTCTGGAACATCCCTTCGCCATGGTAACTACCTGGCTTTCTCAGATAAGCATTTCCCATTCAAGTACACAATTGGCAGTCCTGCCCCAGCTTGACTGACCTAGTTTAGTGAAAGTTCTGCAGCCTATATTTACGTGCTACTGCTAAAATAAAATTTTAAATATAAGTAGCAATTAAAATGCCTTTTCGATGTATGTTTTAGAACTTTAATATTGGTTAACACAAGTGTCCTTTAGAATTGGAAATAGCACCGGTAAAATGAGCACAGATGAGGCTTGGGTTCTGGAAATAATCATATGAGAAGAAGGACACATGGGAGTGCGTTTTAAAACCACTTTGGGGGAGAAAATGAGATAAGCTGCTTGTGTGGGGGGTTAGATGAGGCTATCTCATTCATCTCAAATGGCGTCCGAGTCTTAAAAGTCAGTGCCATCCCTACCCCGCATTCCAACAGCAAGCCCTTTCTTTCCTCCATGGCCTGTTCCTGTATCTTTGCAGCTGACCGAATCCCTGCTTCTTTTTCCTCCCTTATTTTATCTGGCCCTGCACTGTAAATGGCAGTCAACAACACATGATTTTACATTTTAATTCAAAAAGACTTTGATATTGTTAAGTCAATTAACAAATATTCCCTGGGAAACTTGAAACAAGTGTCATGAGCTATGTAAGACCAGCATAGCTGTGTGTTATGCAAAGTGGCTTACTAAAATAAGAAGGAAAACATTTTACCACTGTTCACCTTTACAAAACAATAGGTTGAAGAAAAATCCAGCTGAGACCTCAGCTTCTAATTCACTCTGCTGTGACATTTGCATTTTATAATGGCATCTATAATATTTCACACTTTTTCTATTTATTTCAAAATAGTATTTTAGTCATAAATACTATTTCTGCACATCTCTTTGGTAAGATAAAAATTCCACAAGAATTGAAAATGTTAGATTGCTATCTGGCTCACCCTTCTCCTATTATGAAGTCCTCCATGATTTCAGAGTAAGTTATAGGAAAAGGTCACAATTTGAATTGAAAGTCAAAACTGCAGAAGACAAATAGTATCCACTGAGGATATTATGTGCAAAAGATATCATTTCTTGTTTACTTTTCTTTTATATAACATATATCAAGTATATTATTTACATATATATGTATACACACAGAAAAGTCAAGTACACACACATATATGTAGCCAGCTTCTAGTTCTGACAATATTTTAAAATAAAACCATAATTTAAAATGTTGAAGACTGATTTGTGTTGAATAAATAATGAAGTACTAAAAAGCAGCAATTCTGCAGATTTTTCAAGGAATTTACCTTCTTATAATCTTTTGGGTTCAGTAACATTTACAAAATCTCACATTTTTCTTTCTTGGGATTTTCTTTGCTACTGTTTCTTGTAAATGGTGCCATTTGAAAAGTTCTAAGCAGAACTTGTCAGATCAAGAGATGCTGCCAGTCTGAATAACTGACCACCACAATACAACTGGGAAAGATTGAGATAAAGGATCTGGAGATAAAACGGCCTTCTGGGGTCAGTCACTAGGATTGCCCTTGTAAATCTGAACTCTACCTTTGCTGAGAACAGCTGAGGTTGCTGAGGTTGCATGAAACAAAAGTGAAAAGGAGGAAATGGAAAAAGTTCAATGTATAAATCTGAGGATGCTTCCACGCTGAGCTGATTTCAGATCTTTAGCAGCGTTAAACTCAGACGATAATGGTGCTATCCACAATCTGTAATTCAATATTATTTTTAAAAATTATTAATCACAGATAAACTTAAGAATGTCCAACAATATTTTTAATTTTTCTATGATGTCCACTGTTGCCCTGTTTTACAAAGTAGCAAAGGTAAACTTCTGATCTGATGAGATCGGGCACATTCTGGGTGGTGTGGCTGCAGGAAATGTAAATTTTTGTCCAAAAATAATCAGGATCTACTGCTTCACCGGGACCTCAGCAAGGAAGTCTGTGGGTGAATCCATGTCTGCCTTCCTAGTCAACAGTTTCTTGGGTTAACACTGGCTAGCTGGTTCCTGAAATTCTTCAGCACAATATTCATAGGACGATAGTTTCTATGATAGTATGAAAAATGATTCTACTTTAAAATTAAAATTGAAGTTCTCATCCTAGAAAAATTTTTTTGCAAACTGCTACATAAATTTAAAATTAAAAATAAGTAAAATTTTGATTGTTTTTTATAAATCTGAAATGTTAATATTTTAATGAAATGTCTTTGATACTTTCCAATAGTTTAGTAGAATATAAATATGACTTACTGACAATTATAAAGTAATTTCACCCATGGCCAAGAAGTCACTTTTAAAGCCATCCTTTTTCAAACCCCTTGCAAAAAGCAGACAAATAAACCATAGGATTTGCATGGGTAAACCTTGAAGCAACAGTGACTCAGGTGCTGATGTTGATGCCAGGGAGCAGTGGAAAATGCCCCTGTTCTTAAGGGTTTCATCTTGTTGCTGTGTTATATTTGGGTGAGTTTAAAGGGGTTTCACTGCAGTAAATGGAGACCTTATTGAAAACCTGTCAGTCTTTGCCTGATTTTCTTCTTCAGAATTCAACAGATGAGATTTCAAGCTTTTAATCAGTCCGTATGTGGAGCTGTTACTTTCTTGACTTTTTTGAAGTCTCAGGATGTGTTTTGTCTAATTTTACAAACTCTATTCATTTGTCAATATAGCATTATCATTTATACTTCAGACATGTCCAAGTTTTAAGATTTTCAGTATCACTAAACATGCTATCTTGGATATGCCCTAGTTGCCAAAAAAAAAGTTTCTAAATATTTTCATTTTAAGAAAACCAAAACAGAAAGGAGGAGGGAGAGCTGTGGAATCAAATTTCTGATGTTTTGATGGAAAATCTATGCTGGGAGGGAAAGAGAATTTAATTATCTATGAAGGGAAAGCCCAGACAATTTTATTAGAAAGAAGCAGGCCATTCTAGGTATTGAGAAAGCAAGTGTATAATAAGAATAATTCACATTTTTTAATGCCCACATTTAATCAGGCATTGTACTTTACATGGACGGTGTGATTTTACCTTTATAACAATTTAATAACTTAGTGTGATGATTGATTTTATGTGTCAGCCTGACAGGGGCCATGAGACGCCCAGATAGCCATCTAACATAATCTCTGGGTGTGTCTGTTAGGGACTTTTTAGAAGAGATTAGCATTTGAATTGGTGGACTGAGTAAGGCAGATGGCCCTCCCCAGTGTGTGGGTGAGTAGCATCCAATCTGTGGAGGGTCTGAATAGAATCAAAAGGAGGAGGCAGGTTGAATTAACTCTGCCTGACTGCTTGAGCTAACACATTGATCTTCTCCTGCTCTAGGTGCTCCTGGTACTCAGATCTTCAGACACTAATGGGCATCTAGACCACCTATACTGGTTTTCTTGAGATTCCTAACTTGCTGACAGCATTTTGTAAAACCTCTCAGCCTCCATAATAGCATGGACAATACCTTATAATAAATCTCTTTCTCTTTCTTTTTCTATACAGACACACATGCAGATGTTAAAGGGGAGGGAGGGAAAAAGAGAGAGAGACAGAGAGAGAGAGAGAGAGAGAGAGAGAGACTCCTATTCCTATTGGTTCTATTTTTCTGGAAATCCTGACTCGACTCTCCACTCTGGTATAGTTTCATCCTCATTTCACAGATAAGGAAGATGGAGCTTAGAGTTACAGTAAGTCCCCTGCATGCAAACCTTCAGGCAATGAACTTTCAAAGATATTAACATGCATTTGCATGTCCAATCATGTAAGTTAGTTTATGTGTCTGGTATACATTGTCATGTGTGTGCATCCTCTACAAGTGGTTATATTTTTAATTTACTGCACAGTACTGTATACAGTAGTACAGTATCTTTATTTCAAGCCCAAGATGTCTGGAAGCAGGTATAAAAATAGCAGTGATGTAGCTGGTACTGTATAGCCTATTGTGTGAGTTGGGTACTTAGGCTGACTTTGTCGGACTTAGGAAAAATTGGACTCATGAGCATGCTCTAAGAACTGAACTCGTTCGTATGTAGGGGACTTACTGTATTAAGAATAGGTTCACAATGTCTGATTCAACATTTTTGGAACTAAATGAACTTTAGAATTCAGAATTTTTATTGTTTAATAACTCAATGTGATGATTAATTTTATATGTCAGCCTAATGGGGCCAAGGGATGCCCAGATAGCAAGCTAGCATTTCTGGGTTTGTCTGTTAGGGTATTTTCACTGGCAAAACACAGAACTCTTTACACTAAGCAGGGTAAGTAAAGATGATATACAGCTCATGTCAGCTCAGGAGGGTTGTGTATTTTAGTCAAATGTACTATAAAAGCCATTGGGGAGATGCTTGGCAAGATGGTGAAGGGACAGGTCAAACTGTGAAGATCTCCACAAAAGATAGCTCCTGAAGGTGGTTCCACACCACCCCCCCCCCCCCCCCCGCAGCTGCCGCCTCCACAGGGGGTGGCTGCTATAGCCAGTCCCACACAGCAGCAAACTGCCACCACCACACTACAGCCTCTGCAAGGGATTACTGCTGTAGTTGCTACTAGGTGTTAAGCAGCTGCCAGAGCCGTGGCTTGTGGCTACAGCCTGGGGAATTCCCAGCTCCCTTCCTCACCCCAAGCCACTGGCAGCATGTCAAACTGTAGTGTCCAGCTATCTCGCTAGTTCCCAGTGCCTGATGCTGGACACACATCATCATCACCCTTTATAGCGGATCAACTGGGGCCCTGGACGAGTGAAGAGAGAGGATCAGGGAAAGCCAAGAGGAGTCCATGCCTGAGGAGGAGCTGCCCACCGCAGCCATTTTTCAGGCAGAGATTTCCATTGCTCCACTCAGCTCCTCGCAGCCTCCACTTTCTGGCATAAGATAAGCTTGCCAAACCAGAAAACAGAAGCCCCTCCCCTATGCTGAATCTGATACAGACAACTCAGTTCTGTGAGGCAGACCTGTCAGGCAGCAAGCCAAGGGAACTAACCCAAGCTATGAGTAACCCTATCTTCCTGCAATGAGAGCAGAGGGGAGGGGCTAGAGACCGGAGCTGAAGAGACTTTAGACATTCAGGAAAGAGCTCAGAGCTAGGCTGGTTACTTATTTTGATTTTTTATTTTATTGTCTTGACTGTTTTGTTCACTTTTGTTTGCTTTTTTATTTAGACTATCTGTGTTGGGGAAGAATAAATCAAAAGGCATGATTTTATTGTACTGTCTTTGTGTGATTACTGGTATACTTCAGGGAATTTTGCTTGTATGTTTGTTTTTTTACTCTTTTCTGGCTTTGTGTCTCTTTTTATTCATTAGTTGGTATGTTTGTCTGTTTACCCTCTTACTCTTCTCTCTTTCCAACTTCTTCTTTACCCTCTATCCATTATTTTCATTTTTCTTACCTCCTTTTGTCCCAGGGTACAAACCTAAGCCCCCACTGCATGGAGAGAATGTAAGGCAGTGGGAAGTGGGTTCCAGGGTGCCCATACACTTGTCGGTGGATAGGGGGATATGCAGAGAGATTCTGAATCACAGCTTTCCCCTCAATTAAATCTCAAAACTGCAAAAAGTACAACCCTTAACCCACAGTACAGCCTCAGAGTGAACAAAGCCAGAGGATCCTCATAAGGAAGAACAGGAGATTGAACAAAAAGAAGTAAAAGAAACCCCACATTCCCTGACAAACAGAATTAAAGAAGGAGAGAAAAAGGAGGAGAGAAAAATCTACACAAATGAAGAAAAGTCAAAAGAAGAATATGGGTCTCTCACAGTCCCCTGAGAGGTCAAAAACTGAGAAAACAGACTTTGGAATGCAAATAATGAAGAGCCCCCAGAATGACTGGTCTCAAACTACAAACCCAGATATCAAGACATTAATGGAGAGATTAAAAAGAATTGAGGAGAGACAAGAGGGAAATAGGAAGGAGTTGATAACTGAGATAACAGTAGTAAAGAATACTGTGAATGAAATAAATAACCAACTGATAAGCATGGAAAGCAGAATTAGCCAAGCAGAAGAATCTCAGAGCTTAAGGACCAAAATATAGAACTAACCCAAACTGTCAAAAACATAGAAAAGCAACTTAAAAAGATTGAACAAAGCCTACAAGAGATGAGCGATTACTTCAGCAGACCAAACCTAAGAGAAATTGGACTTCCTGAGGTAGAAAGAGAGACAGAGACCACCCTGGAACAAACATTTCATGAAATTATTCAGAAAACTTATCTCATCAGTGCTGCAAAATTCGAACACAAGAGATTCAGAGAACCCCTGCAAGACAACAAATGAGAAGACCAACTCCCAGACACATAATAATTCACCTAAACAAAATAGATATAAAAGAAAAAAATCCTAAAGGCACCAAGAGAAAAAGACTACCTACCATGGAAGACCAATTAGAATAACAGCAGATTTATCTACAGAAACACTTCAGGCTAGGAGAGCTTGGAGCCCTATCTTCAAAGTTCTAAAAGATAAACAATTTCAACCAAGAATAACCTACTGGGCCAAGATAAGCTTCATCAGTGAGGGAGAATTAAAATCTTTCCCAGATATCCAATCCTTAAGCACTTACGCTGCCTCCAGACCAACTCTACAAGAAACACTTAAGAAAGTATTAAAAACAGAAGAAAAGCAAAAAGAACAACAATGTTCTTCACAAGAGTACAGAAAAAAGATTTAAAACACACATGAACCAACCCCAAAAATCAAAAGAAAGACAACAAACAAATAGGAACAACAACAACTTTATAAGAACCTCATGATAGGAATCAACTCTCACATTTCAATAATTAGCCTGAATGTGAATGGACTAAATGCACCACTGAAAAGACCTAGAATGACAAAATGGATAAAATATCACCAGGCAACAATATAATATAATACCTCCAAGAGATTCATCTCACTTTCTAGTGACACTCATAGACTCAAAGTAAGAGGATGGGAAGGAAGATTTCTGGCAAACAGAACACAAAAGTAAGGAGGAGTTGTGATCTTAATCTCAGACAAAATACCCTCTAAGCTATCAAAAATTAAAAAAGAAACAGAAGGCCATTACATAATGATAAAAGTTTCAATTCATCAACAATAAATATCCATCCTAAACATATATGCACCCAACCGACCCTGAAGAAATACAAAAGATCATTAGAGACTACTATGTACACTTGTATGGAAACAAACTTGAA
Organism: Carlito syrichta; assembly: GCF_000164805.1. Classification (NCBI taxonomy): domain Eukaryota; kingdom Metazoa; phylum Chordata; class Mammalia; order Primates; family Tarsiidae; genus Carlito; species Carlito syrichta. Next base: position 83,585 of record NW_007248618.1, read on the forward strand.
AACCTTAAGGAAATGGAGGACTTTCTGACATCACACAAGCTACCTATGTTTAAAAAAGAAGAAATCGAGACCCTAAATAGACCAATAACAATCAAGGAAATTGCCTATGTAACAAGAAAACTACCTACAAAAAAAAAAGGCCTGGACCGGATGGCTTTCCAACAGAATTTTACAAGACATTTAAGGAGGGGCTGATACCAATTCTACTGAAAGTATTCCAGGTAATTGAGAAAGATGGAACTCTCCCCAAATCATTTTATGAAGCTAACATCACATTGATACCCAATCCAGGTAAAGACCCAACAAAGAAAGAGAACTACAGGCCAATATCTTTGATCAACATAGATGCTAAAATTCTCATCAAGATCCTAGCAAACTGAATTCAACAACACATCTCAAAAATTATCCATCATGACCAAGTGGGCTTCATCCCTGGGATGCAAGGTTGGTTCAACACTTGTAAGACCATAAATGTAATTAAATACATCAACAGACATCAGAACAAAAACCACAAGATTATATCATTAGATGCAGAAAAATCTTTTGATAAAATCCAGCACCCTTCTTGATAAAAACCCTTGAACATGTAGGCATATGTGGAACATACCTCAAAATAGTAAAAGCCATCTATGATAAACCCACAGTCAGCATATTCCTAAACAGGCAAAAATTGGAACCATTTCTCCTGAAAACTGGAACAAGACAAGGTTGCCCACTCTCATCCCTCCTGTTCAACATAGTTTTGGAAGCCCTGGCTAGAGCAATCAAAAAAGAGAAGGCAATCAGAGGTATCCAAATAGGAAAAGAGGAAGTCAAGCTCTCTCTCTTTGCAGATGACATGATTGTATACCTTGAAAATCCAAGAGAATCTGTCAAAAACCTTCTTGCACTGATAAAGGACTTTGACAAAGTCTCAGGGTATGAAATAAATGTGCAAAAGACAAACACATTTCTTTACACCAATAATAAACAAACAGAAACCCAAATAAAAAGCATGATCCCACTCACAATAGCCACAAAAAAAGAGAAAGAAATATCTTGGCATCTTCCTAAGCAGAGACATGAAAGACCTTAACAATGAAAACTACAAAACACTGCTCAAAGAAATCAAAGATGACACAAACAAGTGGAAAAATATCTCATGCTCATGGATTGGAAGAATCAACATCGTGAAGATGTCCATCTTACCTAAGGCAATCTACAGATTTAATGCAATACCCATCAATTAACCTGCAACATTCTTCTCAGATTTAGAAAAAACAATACAGAAATTTATATGGAAATACAAACGACCAAGAACAATCCTCAGCAAAAAAAACCCCCAAAAATAACAACAACAAACAAAGCAGGAGGTATCACACTACCAGACTTTAATCTTTGCTATGAAGCTACAATAATCAAAACAACCTGGTATTGGTACAAGACCATATATATTGGTACAAGACCATTGGCATATAGACCATCAGAAAAGAATTGAAATTCCAAAAGCAAAACTTCAATTTCTCAACCAACTCATCTTCGACAAAGCCTCCACCACCCACCACTGGGGAGAGGAGAACCTAATCAGTTAATGGTGCTGGGAAAACTGACTGACCACATGCAGAAGATTCAAATAGGACCCCTCTGTATCCCCATACACAAAAATTAGCTCTAAATGGATCAGAGACCAAAATGTAAAACCTCAAACCATAGGAACTTTAGAAAATGCATCCAATTCCTGAGCAAAACCCGAAATGCACAGGCCATAAGAGATAAGATAGACAAGTGGGACCTCATTAAGCCAAAGAAACCATCTAGAGAGCAGGGAGACAGCCCACAGACTGGGAAAAAGTATTTGCCAATCCATGTCTGACAAAGGCCTAACATCAAGGATCTACAAGGAACTCAAATGTGCTGAAAAGAAAAAAACAACCCCATTGCAAAATGGGCAAAAGATATGAACAGACACTTCTCAAAAGAAGACATACAAGCAGCCAATAGATACATTAAAAAATGTTCAGCCTCACTAATCCTCAAGGAGATGCAAATTAAAAACTACACTGAGGTACCACCTAACTCCAGTCAGAATGGCCATCATCAATAACCCAAAAAATAACAGATGCTGGAGAGGATGTGGCAAAAAGGAAACACTTCTCCAGTGTTGGTGGGAGTGTAAACTAGTACAGCCTCTGTGGAAATCAGTGTGGCAATTCTAAAAATCGACCTTCCATATGACCCTGTAATCCCCCTACTGGGAATATACCCGGAACAAATCAAATCACTCTATGAAAAAGATACCCACACATGTATGTTTAACACAGCATTGTTCACAATAGCAAGATTATGGAACCAACCATGCTGTCCATCAAAAGAGGACTTGATTTTAAAAAATGTGGTACATATACATAATGGAATATTACACAGTCATAAAAAAGAACAAAATCATGAGTTTCATAGTAACCTGAATGGAATTAGAGTTTATAATACTGAGTAATTGTTCACAGAACCAAAGATCTGAGTATCACATGTTCTCACTCATAAGTGGACCTTGAACAACTACTGTAATATTATAAGAAAAGGATTGACAGTGGCAGTAAACTACAGGGGTTGGGCAAGGAGGAGCAGGAAGGTGGGATTAATGATAGTCAATATCTGTCGGGGAAAGTGGGGCATACTTCATCAACAAGGGTACCTGCACAATGAATATTTGTATACCTAACCCTTAACTTAACTGTAACCCACAATTTTAAAATAAAAAGTACATATAATTTTTAAAAAGATATTGGGATTTTAGAGCTTTAGGAATTATGGACTTACGTCACTGCTAGAAGTTACATGACTGGTCACTGGCAGATTTGAGTCTTGAACCCTGTCAAGCTGATGTTTCAGCCCATGCATGCACCTACCACTACACTACTTTCAGTGACTTCAAAGAAGGGAAATCCAAGGATCCAAGTAGAAAAGTAACATCTTCAGTACCCATCACAGAGGTAAATGGGTGGAGGAGCCAAAGTTCAAACCCGTCCTATCCAACACCAAAATATTTACTCTCAGACATTTATTTCAAGTTCTTTGTATGCTAGTTGATATATTGCCTCAATTCTGCTAAACTACTTTCTTATGCTGTTTGGTTCTCTGAAAATAAGAATTATTATTCATGACACTATCCTTCTACCTCCAGATTTCCTAGGACAATGCACAGCATGCATTTTTTACTATCATAACCAGAATGCTATACTAGAATATTATATACATGAAATTCTACACAGCTTCTTCTGGCCAACTGTATTTTTAATGAAAGATGAAAAAACAAAAATTGACATTGTATTATATTCACTTGTATTTAAATAAACAAATTACTTTCATTTAATTTTGTCATATACAAGATTCTAATTAATAAGCTGTATCAGTCAAAAATAAACCTATAAATTATCTATATTAACTGCAAATACTACATATCAAAGGACATATTTTCTTCTGAGTAATTTAAATATTTAATGTTTTAACACCACAGTAATTATTATTTTAAAAGATATAAAATGATAAAAATAATTGATGAAAACAGAAGATAATACAACTAAATGTATAACACTAGCATAAACATGATATTTTTAAAGAAACACATAATCAAAAGACATAAAACATGAATACACTTCAATACATCTGTACAACCAAGCAATTAAATAACATAGTAAAAAAAAAAAAAAGAAAAAACATGGTGTATTTCTTTTTTTTTTTTTGAGTTG
>NW_007248618.1:87329-89028 GCF_000164805.1 Carlito syrichta
TCCCAGTAGCCGGAATTACAGGTATGCGCTACCACGCCCGGCTGATTTTTTTGATTTATTGTAGAGATGAGGTCTCGCTGCCCAGGCGGGTCTTGAACCCGTGGGCTCAGGCAATCCACTCACCTCAGCCTCCCAAAGGCGCGGAATTACAGGCTGAGCCACCGAGCCCGGCCATGGTGTATTTCATTTGCAACATTTGACAAAATGTTAACATCCTTAATCATAAATGATCTCTTAGAAATTAGTAACAATAAAACTACTATTACAAAGGAAATGAGAGTAAAAAGAACAGAGGAAAATGAAATAACACAAATGACTACTCAGACTCTAGGTAGATGATGTAATTTAACATGAATATGTAAAAGTCAATTTCTTTGTAATAGTACATTATCAGTGATTACAAATATTGATATCCTATGTTTGTACAGTTTTAGGAAGTGGGGACCTCTCATGTACTGAGAACACTCATTCCAGTTATGGGATATTTGCTCAAAATGTAGATTTTGTAAATGTTCTGCCCTAGCAGTTCCAATCCATAGGAATTATTCCAACAAAGCAACTGGACAAATTGATATTTATATATAAGCAAGTTCACTACATAAAAAAATCTGTAGCTAATATATCATCCTACTAAAAGTGACATATATCGATTTGTTTATTTAAAAAATAGATTGGGGGTAGAATTAGAAAGAAAAAAGAGCACTTAAGTAAAGATAGTATATTTCACAAAATTCTATGGCCTCTGATTTTTGGCAAAAGATAATTTTTAGTGAATTGGTTTCAAATTTACCCTGTAAGAAGTGAAAATTATAAATATACGTACCTCATAGTTATAAAAGCACTGACATGAAGCCCTTTTAATTCCATCACCCTGGCTTCTTCATTCAAAATGTTTCAGTCATTCTAGTTCCTTGGATTTGGTCCAATGGTAGTTATGAAAATAATCATCATGCCTTGTTAAAATCTACTTCAATCACACTCTTTAGGTCTCGCCCCGCCTCGCCCCGCCCCGCCCCGCCTCGCCCCGCCCCGCCCCGCCTCGCCCCGCCCCGCCCCGCCTCTCCTCTCCTTTCGAGTTGGAGTCTCACTCTGTTACCCAGACTGGAGTGCAGTGGCCGCTCCTGTCCACTGCAGCCTCGACCTGCTGGGCTCTGTCGATCCTTCCACCTCAGCCTTCCAGGTAACTGGAACTACAGGCGCGCGCTACCATGCCCGGCTAATTTTTTGATTTATTGTAGAGATGAGGTCTCGCCAAGTTGCCCAGGCGGGTCTCGAATCCGCGGGCTCAGGCAATCCACTCACCTCAGCCTCCCAAAGGCGCGGGATTACAGGCTGAGCCACCGAGCCCGGCTCAGGTCACTTTTCAAAAATGAACTTTCTAGGTCTTCTGATCCGCAAAGAATGTCCATTGCAACAAACATAATTGAGGAGTCTTCATCTATTATGAAGACTGTGCTTTGGTTTAGGTGAAAGTGGTAGTAGAAACAATGGCATGAGTTTCCTTTCAGTCATCACGAGCATACTGCCTGGGGAATGGTGAACGCTTGAATGAGAATACTGCAACAAGTCATTCAATGATGGTAGGTTAAACTCCATTCCTGGAGTTAAAAACAAAGGCAGCCGGGCTCGGTGGCTCAGCCTGTCATCCCGCGCCTTTGGGAGGCTGAGGTGAGTGGATTGCCTGAGCCCGCGGGTTCGA
>NW_007248618.1:89092-123623 GCF_000164805.1 Carlito syrichta
CGCGCCTGTAATTCCGGCTACTTGGAAGGCTGAGGCCGAAGGATCGCCGGAGCCCAGCAGGTCGAGGTTGCGGTGGCCGGGAGCGGCACTGCACTCCAGTCTGGGCGACCGAGTGAGACTCCAACTCAAAAAAATAAATAAAAAACCAAAACAAAAACAAAAACAAAGGCAACAAAAGTTCCCTCTTGCAACTATCATCTCCTATGGTTTGCAGTTAAGACATATAAATTAAGGGATTCCGTGAGAAGGAGAATGGTCCTGATGATTTTAGCTCTACTCAGGTTAGCCACGAATATGTCTTTCTCTCATCCTGATCAATTCAAGTTCCATCTTCTGCCTTATTTCCTTGGGTATCTTTGTTTCTCTACAAGATAGCTGCACTGGTGTCTAAAACACATGCTCTTAAAAGTAACATATTTTTAAAAAAATATTCTACCACAACTATAAAATTGTCTGCCACAGTTACATATTATTTAGAGTGAAGAACCTTTGACATGTAATATACTAGAAATTGATACAGACTAAAAGTCAGAAAACTTAGGATCCATTTATGCTTCCAACCACTTACATGTTATGTGACTTTGGACAAACCATTTTTTCCTATCTTTTTTTTGTCTATAAAGAACAAAATATCAACACTATAGAATTGTGATATGTACAAATTACATAAAAAATTTAAAAATTGTTTTTAAAAGGTATAGTACCACAAAATGTTGGTATCTCTTTTTAGAATTGTATTACCTATTGTAAGAACTTTCCACTATACTACTTTCAGTGGTTTAAAGTAAATGTGTACAAGTTGAGGATTTTATCTAATGATTTTTGAAGTTAGAATAAGTGCATCTATGTTAGTAAATGCTCAGCAACATTTTTTAAATTTAAGGGAATAAAAAGACCATAATTGCCAACTTCAGACATATTTATGGGAAAAGAAAATATGTTTGGTTTGTGTCTAGAAAGTAATATAGTAATGGCAACATTAGTATGGTAACATACAAGTTGGCATTCTACCTTAAATGCTATATAAATGCATCTTAATATTTTTGCTTTAAAACAAGAAAAAGTTTAGATACTTCACTTTTCAATTGTTTTTTGAGTCGGAGTCTCTGTCGCCCAGTCTAGAGTACAGTGACACGCTCATGGCCACTGCATCCTCGACCTGTTGGACTCAGGCAATCCTTCTGCCTCAGGCTTCCAAGTAGCTGGAACTATAGGCACACACCACCATGTCTGGCTAATTTTTTGATTTATTGTAGAGACGAGGTCTCACCAAGTTACCCAGTCTGGTCTTGAACCCCTGGACTCAGGCAATCCTCTTGCCTCAGCCTCCCACAGTGGTGGGATTCCAGGTTTGAGTCACTGCGCCCGGCCACTTTTATCATGTCTTTACAATGAGTTTTCCATTTAAACTAAGTCCTAACATACTAGTGATAATCAACATATATATTTATAAAGTGAAGTTTTATTTAAAACTGCCATACTATAATTTTGAAGGAAACTTCTTTTCATACAGATCAGATCACTGCCAAACAAGGTTACATGCTACATTTTCTTTGATAAAGAAAGGAAGAAATGGGGGCTGTTCTTGTGTTATGGGTAAGGCACTATACTAGTTGCATAATCCACATGTTTACAATAAATCTTCACAACACACCTTGGTGACTATCAGCATTACTGTTTTACTGAGAGAAGAAATCCCTCCGTGAGGATTGCACAGCCATCCCTGGAGGGGCTGGAATTTCAACCCTAATATACCAGGCTCCAAAGCTCTATTTCTTTGCACTCTGCTATAGTTAGTTTTTTTTGTCGTTCTCTTATTGTATACAGTATGACCTCTTTTTTCAAAGATATCAGAAGATTTAGGGATATATAAATCTTCCAAGAATGTTAATATTTGTAATGCCTATTCTATGCAGATTATGTAAAATACCAGAATATTTTACAGAGATATTCCAGAAAATCATCTGTTTATTCCCTCATAGTAAAAAGCTGGGGAACTATTTGCTTATTAATTAATACAGAAATGCAAACAAAATAAGTCAACCAAATGAAAAAAAAAAAACCAGTATACATCTTTTGTCGAAAATCATAATTTCCCTCACTTTCTCTTTTTGTGGTTGGAAAAAAGTAAATACCATCTCCCAGTAATATTTTAAAGGGAAATGCACATGTATTTACCAAGAGCAAAGTAGTAAAGATTGTCTCTATGGGTTACCAGAAATTACTTATTTCATAGCAACCATATTGCACTCAGTTTTGCCTCATTTCTACTAAATGAACAATAAAATGGTACTTCTAAAAAGAATGTCTGGAGCTTGAGCAATAACTGTAAAATTAAGGAGATGTCAGTGGGACCAGATGTTTGTAATTACATCTAAAATGCTGTGAAGCCATTGAAAAATTGGCTGAGAAAAGGAAATAAAGCCTGAGGCAGATCAATAGGCAGAAGATTGCTTTTCATACAGTCCTATGTGAACTTTTTGGCAGGTCATTATCATAAATTACATTGATCTTCAAATAAGCATTTAGGCCATATTAGATGAGTGAAATAGTACCCTAGTGTGATTTTTAAAAACAGCATTCAGATTCAACTACAATTCTTTACCTTTAATGATACTATTTTATAATTAATTCATACTTTTAATACAATAATTTTTACATACAATTATTAATTATTAATTTTTAATACAATTATTTTTACAAATAATTTTTTTTAGATATTTACTCTGCATCAGGCTGATTTAATTTTGACAACAGCACTTTGGAACAAGTAACAAGTATCTCCATTTACTCAGGAGAGCGCCGGATCACAGGAGGGCTAAGCACGTGCCCAAAGTCACAGAATTCGTAAGCAGCAGAGCTGGAATCTGAACCCAGAGCTCTGAGCCCCTGTATGGTGATCACTCTGCACAACCTCTGGGAGGGTTACTAAGCAGCTTCTTGAGTGTTGGGTACTTTGCCATGCACTATCCACATAATTTCACTTCATCTTCCCAACTGCCCTCCCAACAGCTGTGAGTGTCTTTATTTTACAGATGAGAAGACTGGAATTCAGAGACCCTAAATAACCTTGTCAAGGTCCACAGCTTCTAGATGGTGAATACTGACTGTGACTCAGACCCTCCAGACCCCAGGCCTATGCACTGTCTCCTCTACCATGCTTTGGCTTTCTTAGTTACTTTCTTAACAATTTTACATTAGTTGTGTGATATCAAATGCCAGAATATTTTTGGAAACATCCATGAGATGAAAACAATGCTAGACATGTCCTTCATAAATACAACTCACTGAACAGTACCATAAAATGATCTCTCCCCCATTTACCGCTGTTCACTGTCACCCTTCAGCTCTGTGTGCTTTCCTGACCACATAGTTTTCTGTGTGTCCATCATGTTTCAGAAAGTACACCGACTTTCTTTGGTATACAACTGCACTGTTTCTTTACTATTTTATAAAAGTTTTATACAAGAATAAGCTACATTTCATGATCTGTTGCACTCAAGAATATTTTTAATAAGAATACTCAAATAGTATGTATATTCAGTTGAATTAAAATAAAATTTACACGTGAATTAGGATTTGGTAGCATTTCTGTTAAGGATTTACATACATTTTGAAAACTCCTTGAAAAGATACTTAAAATGAAATAATTACCTGGATATTTTAGCTTTTTCTAGGTTGCTTCATCTACTTATATTTTAATTGCTTTTTCATATTTCATTATTGAGCATGATTTAATGTTTCTTTTTGAAAGTAAAGATAACAGTTTTGTTCTTTGTTAGTCCTATGGGATTTTGTGTATTATACTTTTTGTCCATGTCTCACGAACCCTGACAGATATAACAGATTCATGCCATAATATTTGTTCTCAAAATCAAAGTGAACTAGAACAGAGTACCATATGTTCTCATTCATAAGTGGACCTTGAACAATTATAATACTATAAAAAAGGGAATGGCAGTAGTAGGAAACTGTCAGGGAAGGGACTAGCAGTTGAGGGAAACTGTTTTAGGGGAGGGAAGGGCATACCTCATCAACATGGGTACCTGCATAATCAACATTTGTATACCCAACCCTGAATTGTACCCCACATCTTTATAATTAAAAAAATAGTTGTAGATGGAATCATTTCAAGTCCAGCCCATCGTTCCCATAATACTGTGACCATCCTTGTCCCGTTCTCTTCCCCAAAACCCTCCATGCCACACACTGGAACTGCCACACCAAACCCAGAAAGCTCTCTCTCCCTCTCCTCAAAGCATTCCTTTACTTGATATTTTCTTCTAACCCTGGTTTGTCTCTACAGACACCAGTCTCTCAAGTGTTGGCTAATTTCTCACCATCCATGAACTTTATAGTCAAGATGAGAAATTGTCATTCTGGTTGCCCCATTAAACCTCTCACATGATTGCTTCTCTTTCTGAAGCTCACACAAATACATTTACCACCTTCTTGTTGCTGATGGCTGTTGACATCCTACTTACTTCTCCTTTTTCTTTGAAGACACTGGCACCAGGCTCACAGTCTTTCTTCTAACACAGACTGCGCTATTTGCCTGTTAATGACAATATTCATCTTCAGGATCCATCATCACCATGGCCTCCTCATCCTCAGTGCTCTTCTCGATTGCCAGATCTCAGCTATCCACCCCACAGTCACACCTTGAACTTTCCTACTGACTGCACTTCCAAATCCACCTTATCATTCAATGACTCACTCTATAACTGTTTTAAAAACACGCTTGGACTTTTCAGTACTTGATTCTTTCTACTGTTCCCTGAAAAGTATCAGCCTTTTCTGATACATCAGAAAATTTCACAGCAGGTAAGATTAATTCCATCATAAGTTAGTGATTACAAACTAAAATGCCCGGAAATACTTTTTATAAACTTTACTTTGTCTCTATAAAAAACTCAAATTCACTATAACCATTTAAAATTTTTCAATCTTATCAAACCTCTGACAACCTTCTATCTCTTCAAGTCCCTCAGATTCAGCAGACGATCTCACTTTATACTTTACAAAAACAAAAAACAGAACCAAAGACCCCACAAAACATAGAAGCTCTTAGAAATTTTTTCATCTTCCAACTCCTTCACCTCCTCCTGATATCCATACAAATGACGACAAACCAACTTGCATATACACCTACACTTTTTTGTCATCTCTTCTGTTACAATGGAGAAAGGTGTCCATTTGCCTAGATCAAGCCATTCCCACCATCTGTACGACAATTTTAATCTCATCCTGCATTCTGGAAATCATAAACATTCCTTTACTGCATTGTATAACCAACCTCCTTTCACCTGATTTATTTCCATTATCTTTTAAATATGCACAAGTCTGTACAATCAAAAAATGAAAACAAACCTAAATCAATAATTTTAAAAAGATACTTATTTTACATTTCCCTCCATCAAATGCTCTCTCTCTTTCACAGCTCAGTTTCTTGAAGGAGTTTTCTGTACCCATTATTTCCATTTTCTCACCTCAAGACTATGCAAATCTGCTTTCATTCCTAACACTCCACTGAAATAATTCTTTGTAAGGTCTTTGTTGACTGTACATCTCTAAATCCAATAGATATATATCTTAATTCTTTCCTGATTGCTCAGCAGCACTATATAATGCTGGCTCAGTTTCCCTGTTGAAGCACTCTCTTTTATAAATGTCCATGTCATTACCTTTGACTGGTGTTCTCACTCTCCAGCCAATCCTTCTCTGTCTGTTTTAGAGGTTCATCCTTCACTTTTTGGCCTGAATGGTTTGGAATCCCCCAGACTTTACTCTAGGCCTTTTCATTTTATTTCTGTTACTGGGAAAATCATTCATGCTCACAGATTCCATGACGTAATATGTATCTTCAACTCAGACCCCTCTTCAAGCTGCAAGTTCTTTATTCAAAGTCTAGTGACATCTTATTTGGGATATTCAGAAGGCCTCAAACTCATAAAGGCTAACATGAATTTTAAGATCTTCCTCACATTCTTCCAGACTTACTTCCATTCCACTGTTCTTCTAATATTAGTAACCCATTCATCAATGTCTGCTAGTTGGAAAGCTAGGGTGGTTTACAACATTTCTCCTTCTCATTCCACATTCCATCCATCACTAAATCTTGTAAAGCACCTTTACACCTTTCATACACAAACACTTCTTTCCATCTTCAGACCCCTCCAGCATTTTAGTCTATGCTCACCATCTCTTTCCTGGGATACTGAGGTAGACTTCTAAGTATTCTACCCACATCTCTTCTCATCCTACTTTGTTCTCTATACTACTAGCTGAGCTGCTTAAAATGCAAATATAACATAATCATGCCATCTACCTGCTTAAAATTCCTTACTGCTCTTAGTTTAAAAAAAGCAAGCTTATTAACCAGCCTACATTGTCCAGCATGGTCCTGCCCTTGCCCCTCCAACTTCACCTTGCACTGCACTTAATCAGCAGGCTTTGCTCCAATCTCCCCAGCCCTCTAAGCTTTTATAAACATTATAATCTTTGCTTATAGTGTGCATATCCTTGCAGGCAGTCTCCTCATTCTGGGCACACTTTCCTTGCTTTTTTGTTCAATAAACTCTTACCCTTCAGATCACAACACAAGTGGTCACTTCTTTAAGACAGTCTTATTTTCTAATTATACGCATTTTTACCACAATTACTACTTCTTTTTAGCATCCATTGCAATTTCAATTTTATATTTTGTGTATTTGGTTATTTAAGGAACGACTGTCTCTCCAGCTAGATCATGAGGTCAAGAACCACATATGACCAGTGTTTCTATAGGGCTGACAATAGTAGACATTCAGCAAGTATTTGTTTATAAATATAAAAATACAAATATAATTAATTAGCATCATCTGAGCTGATATAGTTGGAGAAAGTTAAATTACTGACACTATGAGGCAAATCAAAAAATGCTATGGAATAAAAATTTAAAAATTCAAAGAAGGTAACTAAAAATTCATCATAAAAATTTTGTTAGTAGGGTTATAAAGTAACTGTCTTAATCAGTTTTTGATTTTCTCTAATTTTTCATTTCTTCTTCAATTTCATTTAAAAATAAATAATTCTACAAATCAAGAAAAAGCTGTCTTTTGTAGACCAAAACAGCATAAAGGTGGAAAATTGCAGCTTCAAATTTTAAATATCTTATTTATTGCCAAGGTCCCGGGAAAACAGTTTGTCCTTTACTAGCAAGAAATAAGGACTACTCAATAACAATCCCACTTTCATGGGAAAACACCATCTGTGGTTTCTGTATTACAAAACGCAAGCTCCTTTGGCAAAAGAAAGCACAGAGAAAGTATATAACTTCACCTCTGACACTGGTAGCAAACACTCAAGAAAATTTGTGAGGTTATGAGACAGTGTAGTTAAAACAAAATTAACAAGTTCATTACTTTGCATAATTTGTTATGCTTTGCTAAGACTTTTAAGTATGTAACAATGAAACAGCAAAACTAACACAACTAACTTCATTTTTGTTTAAGAAGACTTTACCCGTTCCTGCACATAGGCTAGGATAATTTTAGATTACTGAGATAAAATGCAAAACAGAAATCATGACATTTTTGAAAATAACTTTGGGATTAGAGGGGAAGTATGCAAATAAGTAACTATGTTTGGTTAAAAATTTGTAGGAACACAAGAACAGGAATATAGACTAATGGAACAGGATAGAGATTCTGGAAGCAAAACGTCATTCTCTCAACCAAACTATCTTTGACAAAAGCTCCACAAACAACTACTGGAGAGAGGAGAACCTATTCAGTAAATGATGCTGGAAATACTGACTGTCCACATGCAAAAGATTGAAACAGGATCCCTACCTATCACCATACACAAAAATCAACCCTAAACGGATCAAAGACCTAAACGTAAAACCTCAAACTGTAAGAACCTTAGAAAGCAGAGGAGACACCCTTATGGAAATTGGAATAGGCAACCAATACCAGATCAAAACCCCAAATACCCATGCCATAAGAGATAAGATAGACAAGTAGGACCTCATCAAACTGCAAAGTAAAATAAGGCATAAAGAGAACAGGGAGACAGCCCACAGACTAGGAAAAAAATATTTTCCAACTGTATATCTGACAAAGGCCTAACATCTAGGATCTACAAGAAACTCAAATGTGCTGAAAAGAAAAAACAAAACAAAACAGCCCTATGAAAAAGTGGACAAAAGACATGAATACCTACTTCTCAAAAGAAGACATATGAGCAGTCAACAGATACCTGAAAGAGTGCGCAGCCTCACTAGTCATCAAAGAAATGCAAATTAAAACCACATTGAGATACTACCTAACTCCAGTTAGGATGGCCATCATCAATAACTCAAAAACAACAAATGCTGGAGAGAATGCAGGGAAAGGGAATACTTCTACACTGTTGGTGGGAATGTAAACTAGCACAACCTCTGTGGAAAATAGTATTGGTGATTTCTAAAAGATGTATAAATGGCCCTTTAATATGACCCAGCAATTCCCCCTTTGGGAATATAACTGGAGGAACTTGAATCATTCTATAAAAAAGATACCTGCACATGTATGTTTATTGCAGTATTATTCATAACAGCAAAAACATGGAACCAATGATGCTGTCCATCAAAAGTGGGGTAGATTAAAAAATGTGGTACATATACATGATAGAATATTATACAGCCACAAAGAAGGACAAAATGATGGACTTTGCAGCAACTTGGATGGATTTAGAGTCTATAATACTCAGTGATCTAGCACAGAAATGAAGAACTGAATACCACATGTTCTCACTCATAAGTGGATCCTGAACACTTATCATAATGCTATAAGAAAAGGATCGAGGAAACCCCTTCAGGTCCCCTCCCACTGTGGGAGCTGTTCTTTCAATAAATCCTGCTTTCAAAAAAAAAAGAGAAAGAAATAAAAGGATTGGCAGTAGTGGGAATCTGCCAGGGGAGGATGGCAGGGCTCATAACACCAATAAGGGTACCTGATCTCAAACCAGGCATAGTGAGGACCAAAGGGAGGCCCAAACTTTACCTGTACAATTACCTCTTGTATACCCAATCCTGAATTGTACCCTGCATCTTTAAAATAAAATAAAACTGTAAAATAAAAATGGTAGCAACAAGGGGGCTCGGTTATCTTCACATGAGAGACCATTACTCAAGGACAAAGAAGTATCACAAACTTCCCTTGATCCTTGCTGGCACCCAAATATCTGTGGTTGTCAGTCCCTCCTCACCTACAGACAAGGCTAAGCCCACATCATTTCAAGATGGTTCTTTTGAATCTTGGTCGGCCATCATCTTAGTTTTGTTGCTGCTCTGAAAATAGAATTGCTTTCCTTGCTCCAACTCTTTGTTTCTCAATTTATTGACTGTCGGGCAATGAGCAGAACGAGTTTGGAATCAGTTACAATAACTTTTCATTTATCCTTTTTTTTTTTTCTAATCATTCCCTTAACCTGAATTTCTTAGAGACGCTTCCTTTGTTATTTGGTTTCTAAGTTGAGAACCTAAAGGAAGATATACCTGGAGAAACAAGAGTGGTTCACATTTCTCTTCAAGAGTGCACTGAATCACATGATTTATTTGTTACAAAAAAGACTCAGCTCTTCTCATTAGGCTTCCATTCCAAAAGTTACCTGCTCTATAATTATTTCTACTCTCTGCAAGTGCATATGCAAACAGAAAGAGGAAAGAGTAATTATTAAGAATACCACTGCAATCTATTTCTTTGCCAATTATAGGAATAGTAGGGGAAAAAAGAGGTGCTAAGATTTAAGCCGGTTGTTTGAGGCATAGCAGTCATACATGTCATTGGAGCCATGTAGTCCATCACATTCTCAATGACAAGTATGACCTCTGTGTGTTTTTTGGTTTGGGCTATTTTAATGTTTTATCTGTACTGTCCTTTAAAGGTAAATTTATTTTTTTATTGAGACAGATATACATATTTTCAAGGTATATGTGATAATGTAATGCTTTCATATAATCAAATCAAGGTAATTGGGATATACATATTAAATATTTATCTTTTCTTTATGCTAAGAATATTCAAATTATCCTTTGACCTGTTTTGAAATGCACAATCAATTAATGTTAACTATAGTCACCTTATTGGTCTATCAAATACCAGGTCTTATCTCTTCTAAGTATATATTTGTACTCACTCACCTGCAATTTTGCATAAAATGTCATGTGATTTGTAGTGCTTGAAATTTCATTCATAGATCTGGGCGAAAAAACCCTGTTATATAAACTATAGCCTCTAAGACTGTAACTGCTTAAGGTTCTCCTCTTTTTCACATCTGCTGTTAAAACCATTGTGCTAACCACACAGATAATCTCACTTTGTTTTCTCTCATATCACCGAAACTCATACCACTTACAAAACCAATAACATTTTGGTCTACCCAGATTTAAAGAAGTTAAGGGTGAATACAGAATTTTCTTCATATTTCCATATTAACTTAGGTCTCCAGAAGTCTTCTGATGTCTGACATTTGTGTCAGATAAACAAATACAATTCTAACTACTTTCTCAAGTATCTTGTATAGACTATTTCACAGGTACCCAGCAAAAACAGTATTATTAACATCATGCTATACATGAAGAAAGTGAATATCAGAGAATTTAAAACAACTTCGCTTGGATCAGGTAGTTGATATGTGGCAGAATCAGAATCTGTAAATCTACTCTAATAAACTAATAAAATCTAATCAACTCTGACTACTACTTGAATTTTATGTAATGAAAAATAGGAAGTATTCATTAGACTATTAAATATTTAAGAGAACCAAAACTTTCTAATTTTACAACAAAAATAACTTCCTAGGTAAATTCAGGTTATCACATATAAATCATTATTGTTTTAAACATCATATGTGTGGTCATTCAATTAGTCTTACATGATTAACTGAGTTGATAAAGTTGCATCCTGGTTCATATATTTTATCATTATCACTGCTAAAGCATACACACTTACAAAGTAGAATGATAAAAATAAGTAATTAAGATATACTAAAATAAAGTAATTTAGAGAAAATTAATGATAAATATAATCAAATAATTGAAGCCTCTAGGAAAATTATATTTTAATTTTTTAAATTTAATAAAACCACAATCAATGTACCTTGGGACAAAAATACATTTAAAATTATTTTCAAGATTTAGCGTAGAAATTGTAAAAAAAAATTATAGCCAGTTTAGAAAATATAGCACCTTTCTATAAAAATTTAGAAATGACTAAATCCATTTATGTAATTAAAGTCTTCATTTAAAAGCTGAAGGTGTAATATCACAATATCTAGAATATTAGAAATAAAACCAAACAATAACTGGACCTAAGGGAATGGAATTATTGCCAAAAAAAAGCATTTTCAATTTAGGATTAATTAATGAATATAATGTGCTTCTCATAATTTCAATAAATACTTTAATGCCTTCATTTATGTTTATTTTAAATTAAGGTTTAAAAATATATATGCATATGCATATAAATTGAAGTCCTAATTTACTTGATTTTTACACATTTATTATATCTGTAACAAATTTATTCGATTATATATTTTTATATTAATGATATATATTTCCTAGCAACTCCCCATTTCCTACTCCCCCAGCTCTTGGCAACCACAATTTCATTCTTTGCTTCCGTGAGTTTAACTATTTTGGTTCCTCGTATAAGTGAGATCATATAGTGCTTGTCCTTCTGCAACTAGCTTATTTCACTTAGCATAATGTCCTCAAGGTTCATCCATGTTGTTGCATTTGGCAGATTTCCTTTGTTTTTTAAGGCTGAATAATATTCCATTGTCTGTATATATCACATTTTTTATCCCCACATTCTGCTTTACAACATTGTGCCTGTAGCTAACAATAATGTAGTGAACACTTAAACATCTGTTAAGAGGAGAGATCTCCTATGTTTTTAGTGCAATACATATTATTTAAAAGACGTGTATTTCTTTCATATTTATATGTCTTTTTGTGGAGAGAGGCTTATTTTTTTCACTCAGAACAGTCTCCCTTTTGAGCTGTGACAATGTGTATTCTCTTTCTACATTTGTTTGCTCGACTATCTTCCTGCACTCATCCCCACTAACAGGTCTCTGCTGCTTCAATCCAGCACATTTCCCTTTTCAGTCATTCCATCAGGTCACATGTAGAGGCAGTATTGAATTTTGAATATGTTCCTAGGAGGTAATGAAGGCTGTATGATTACCAAAATGAGCACCTGTGCAAAGACAGGTGTCAAGTGGCTGAAAGTTTCATTTGTCATAGAGAGCACAATTGTTAATTTAACCTAGAAGTTTTACCTCAGTGCCTTATTATTCATTTATGTAACACTTCTCACTTGTTAAATCAAGGAATTATCTTTGAACACAGTTTGTCCTTTTTCAACTTACAAACTCTTTGATTTAAAAAATCTTGAATGAATATAAATGCCCACATAGCTCTTCATATTTACACATTTTAATTAATTATTTCTTATCAAAATTTTTTTTCTTAAAAGAAATTTTTGGCATTTCAGTGAAATGCTAACATGGATCAGTTACTAGCAATTCATCTTTTACCTGTTCCTATATGAACACAGTCTGGATGAAAGCTAGTTATTCATTGCTATCCAGACATGGAATGTACTCTTCTGCACTACCCTCCATTCCCCCGGTGCCGAGCATGGGAGCGAATTGGCTGTTTTCACACAAAAAATGATAAACTATTTCTGGTCCGTGACTGAGGATGAAATAATTATACTTTGAGCCCATCCTATGTATCAGACAGTGTTAGGCCTTTAACTCATCACAAAACTTTTTAAAATGTCAAATGTTGATAAATAGACTAGCTGACAAATAACATTGTTTTAAGAGTTGTTAAAAATAAGGTATCAGAACACAAAATCAACACATACAAATCAGTAGCATAACCATGTACCAATAGCAACCAAGCTGAGAATAAAATATGGGAACTCTGCCGGGCTCGGCTCAGCCTGTAATCCCACGCCTTTGGGAGGTTGAGGTGAGTGGATGGCCTGAGCCCACGGGTTCGAGAGCCGCCTGGGCAGCGAGACCTCATCTCTACAATAAATCAAAAAATCAGCCGGGCGTGGTAGTGCATGCCTGTAATTCCAGCTACTTGGAAGGCTGAGGCGGAAGGATCGCCGGAGCCCAGCAGGTCGAGGCTGCGGTGGCTGGGAGCGGCCACTGCACTCCAGTATGGACAACAGAGTGAGACTCCAACTCAAAAAAAAAAAAAAAAAAAGGGAACTCAATACCATTTACAATAGCTGCCAAAAAACTAAAATACCTAGGAATGTACTGAGCAAAGGAGATGAAAGATCTCTACAAGGAAGATGGAAGAAATTGTAGAGGAGACAAACAAATGAAGAAACAACCTTTGCTCATGGATTGACAGAATCAACATTGTTAAAATGACCATACTACCAAAGCCATCTACAGAGTCAGTGCAATTCCTATCAAGTTACCAATGTCATTTTTCATGGAATTAGATAAAACAATCCTAAAATTTATATGGAACCAAAAAAGAGCCAGAATAGGTATATAGTGTATCAGGTACACTTAAAGCTCAGACTTCTTCACCACTATACAATGCTTTCATGTAACCAAAAATAATTTGTACCCCTTAAAGTCATTGAAATAAAAAAATTTAAAAAGCATCATTAACAATAACTAATAAGACATGTTATTGTCTGGTCAATTAATTTTTTAATTAATTTTCCTAGTTTTGTTTATTTAGATTATTGTCTAGTAATGTAACAACTTTTATAATACAATTTGTAATTGTTACTGTAATCTGACATTGGCAATTTACTTGCCCATTAAAGATCTAACGGTTATTATGATATCGTTGGAGAGTTTAAGTGGCCAGTAAGGATTAATAAAGGCACCCCTTCTTATTAGTCAATATAAGAAGAATAACCACAACTAATTATTTAAAAATTGTTTTATTTGATTTAAAAATTTTCTTCCAAATTTTTACTTTTTATAAAGTGACACCCAAAATTTATACAATTATGAAGATAATAATAAAGCTGTCTATAAACATAGGTTTTACTGAATTATAGAATAGGAACAATATTTAGCAAAACCAACATACAGTCAGCTTTACGGAATTCATAGAACCACAGAATATAAAAGCAAATAAGACTGATAATTAAATAATTATAAAATATGATAAATGCTATACTGGCATACCAGGTGTAGAGCAACAGAAGTACAGAATAATAAGAGAGGAGTCACTTGGAAATGGTAGAAGGCTCCTGTGAAGATGTGACATTTATGCCTAACACTATGTTCATGAATAATTCTGGGAGGGACCAGGAAGGATACAGGATTGTCTCCAGCAGAGATACAAATATGGTCAAAGGAATTACAACAGATAATAATATTAGCAAAGCTGAATTACCAATGACATTGCTGAGGCATACTGAGGCATTTTCCATAATTCCTACCAAAAAAAATGGGGTAAAGTTTATGGTTTCCTTAAACTTATCTCTGTACAGTTAGTGATGACAAAATATTGTTCTACAGTCTAAGATTATACAAGCTTATGCTCTTTTTATATATAGAAGAAATGAACATTTTTGTTTTCAAAAAATGAAAAAAAAATCAGTAATAAAACCAACTTAATTTTTTTGTGTGGCTGTTCCCAATAGAAACTAAAAGCATTCACTATGATAGTCATTCTCATAACAGCTCCAAGAAGCAAATAGTAATATTTCCTTTTATCTTAGACTGAAAGTAAGATTTGTAGTGTTTTAGAATCATTTACATATGAACCTGTCTTAAGCATACTGATGCCTTATCAACTTTGTCTTTCAATCACCAGATTTCTTTTAATCAACATATTGACTTCTTCACTAAATTAGGAGAAAGAACTAGCCATTTCAAAGACTGAAGTCTAGCTGAAGACTATAGCACATGATACTTCTGTAGGAGATTATTTTAATCAATGACATTATGAAAATAAGTATCAAGGTTATATAATTTCTTTGGATAACTGGATTAATTTTTTATTTTAATTGACATATACACATGTGTTGAATAGATAAGTTGGTCAAGATAGTGCTTAGTGAATTCTTTCTGACACTGAATTAAATGTTTCCTGTTAGACTTAAGTTCCTTTAAGGCAGACGGCTTCAGAAAGTCAGTACATCTCTCTGTTTAGCCCAATATCTGTCACATGGTTGGCATTCAATATGGCTGGACAGAAAAACTCTTCTCCACTTGTTACAGCCAAAGAAGTTAATCCTGGACATACTCCAGAAATACTTTTTGACAGATAATATTGTTAATTCTTTGTCCAGTATGCAAAAATTGAACCTTATTTTGTAGTTTTGAAAATTGAATGAGCCTCACAATGAAACATGCTGCCAATAAAATACAAGACCTTTTTTTCTGGGAAGTTTTAAACCCAAACAAGTTAGGATGCACAAATCTAAACTAAAATCAAATTCAATGCAAGTGTGTTCACAGAATGCTTGCTAGAGATGCTGATTCCATGGGACTCCTACCTCTCAGCACACACACACAAACATACACACACACCACACACATGCCAGCACTACCACCACCATCTACACCACTTTAATTCTTAGTGATTCTGTTGCCCATTCAAATAAAAAACTTAAGCTCCTTGTTTACTTTTAAGATGTTTCTTGTGTCTTTAATACTTGTTCTTAACTTTATAGAAGCATCTTGATTGATGCTGGAGGAGTGAAATAAAGCATGAGAAATAACTGAACTTTGATATTCGACTGATTTTCGTGCCCATTTTAAGTTTATATCGATCTTTCCTCATTTTTTCAATAAAGGCTGTGCTTCAGTCATTATGGACTTTTGTTCTGTGGTTAGCTTTCTTATATACACATGACCTCTAAAAAATGTAGCTGAATGGAAACCCATTTCAAGGGACTAAAATTAATATTTTTAAGAAACTGAAAAATTATTCACTGAAATATTTGGAAAACAAGTAACACTAATGCTTTAAAAAAGGAGAAATAAGGAAGCATTTATATTAAAAATAGAAAAAAATGTTTTCAAGTTTTATACACATGAACACACAAAGCCTCAAATACAGCATATAAGAAAGAAACTGTTGGTTGGCAAAGCAACTCGTTGTGAACAATAACACAATTTTAATTTCTTCCTCAACCCTGAACATTGGATATTCTGGTCATGTAAGTCTATGTAGTTTATAAAGAAAATCATGAGCAAAAATCAAGTTCTATAGGTTCTGGATATTGTTTAAAGGTATATGGATTTAAAACACTTATAATTTTTACATTTGAATCTTCTGTTAAATATAGGCAGAAGACAGTCTTTGTAGGTTCTAGACAGAATGCAGAGCTATTTTGTAGCTTTTAATGAAGGTCAGAAGCACTGCCCTTTAGTCCTGGGAAGGTCATTGTCTTTTATGGAACGTGAAGTGCAGGAGGGATGTATTAGGGGAAAAGCGTTAGGGAAGGCACCTGGCCAGCCAACTAGAGCAGCTGAACCAGCCCCATCAAGTTTGGAAGGTGATGGACATCACAGCCAGAACTACTAAAAGGGTAGGAGGAAGGAACACTCAAAAATAAAGATGCAAGACTTGTGAGTATTAGATGCATACTTTATCCACTCAGTGCTTATATGCCTTGGATTTTCTGAGAACTTATTTGACAAAGAGAAGCTCAAAACCGTTTGTAGAATACTATCATATTTTGAAAATGGTTGGATGGTAATATTTTCACCCCTATTCTGCAATACAGAGACATAGAAAGACTAGAGGACCAGTTTTAGTTAATACAAAAGCCAAAATTCAAGGTACCTGCCTATCATCTCATGAAACCTATTACAGACACCCTCTGCCACTAGCATATGAGAGACTATCCCTTTGGATGTACACATTTTCATATATGCCACTTTAAGCCACCCTCAGAACAAGAAAGCTTACAATTCAGGAGTTTCCAGGTCTTGTGACTATTCTTTCAGCACCACATGGGCCTGTTTCCTTGGATTTGGAGGGACGTGCACACAGGACCACAGCTAAAGGGAGAGAGCACCAGAGATGCTCTTTCTGGAGACTGGGTCACATGGCCACCAATAGTAAAACAAAACCCCAGAAAACAAAACAACGACAACTTTCCATTTGAAAACACTTTCTGCCAGCATTACTTTTGGCAATGAAAATGTATATTGTGAATTTACACTGTTTTTCACAGATCCTCACTGAAGGGGGAATGTAAGCAACAACGTTTGTGTATAAATTAATTAGGCAAACAATTGAACCAAAGGTCCCACTGTACATAGGAGATAAGCCTCTCACCTTTCCCAGTAGGCAGGTTAATAACTTGGCAATGCCCGACTTCCTAAATTTCTGAAACTAATTTCTCAAATAGCAGATAGATATTATCTGGCCAGTCCAGTTTTGGGTTTAGTTTATAAAACACACCGTGTATAGCCAGGAGCAATGTTGAAATGTTAGAATTTTGTGGGTAAGTCATTGCAAAAAATTTAATTAAAGCTTCCAAAAGCTTAACTCAAATGTTTGAGCATTTCTGGATTGGAATTCATCTCCTATTCAGCATCAGCTTCTTATTTGCTTTACTGTTTGGAGGATAAATGCAGTTAGATCAAACAATGCCTGGTGTACTTAAAATTGTTCATAGACTACCTAGGAAGATTTCATCTCTCTTGTTTTTTGCTTTCCTTTAAATATATATCATTATATATGTATATAAATGATATATGTATATAAACATGTATATAAAAGATATATATGTTTATGCACATTTTATAAATGTATACTAATATATATAATTTATACAATACATATTATCCATAGCATATATTTATATTTATTTGTTTATATTCATAATACATATTACATATTTATATACTACATATTTATAATATATATTCATCTACATTGATATATTTATAAATTTTATAAATACATATTATAATATGTAGATGAATATATATTTATAAAATGCACAGAACCACATATATCATTTATATACTTATACACATACATACATGAATTTATCATTGAAGTCCTGGTGCACTGATGGATAAGGTAGAACTAAACGAGGCAGCTCTCTACCTAGAACAAGCAAAGTACAGAAAGCAGAGGACAAGACCGTTGAGCTCTCAGAGGAGTAGCACAGAAGCTTGGCTTGGAAAGAGGCTGAAGATCCTGCGCTGGCCACACCAACTCGCATTCTTCCTTCCTCCCAGACTTGGAAAGCTAGAAAGGATTTTACTCAAATTTCCTTGTAGTCAGGGTTCTAGATGCAAATTAAGTCCCATTCATCACACACTCTCCTGAGATTTAGAAAAGCTGGGATGAAGCCTGCTTTTCACTGCGCGTGTGGCAGTTGCTGCCGGCGATCAAGTCTGGGAAAATGTACAGTTCCCAGCAGCAACACAAGCAGCAGCACTCTGTGATCTAGCCTTGCAGATGCTGAGAGGCAGATGTGAGAGTATAGGTGGGGCTCTTGCTCCAAACATGCTCCTAGTCATGATCTCAGAGTTAATTCTTTCCTTCATGGGTCAATAGATATAGTTCTAGGAGTAGGAACTATATCCAAAGAAGCCCAGTCAAAAACTTCTTCTGCCCTTCCAGTGACTAAATTCCTTTCTTTTTCTCTCCTTCCTTCCTTCCTTCCTTCCTTCCTTCCTTCCTTCCTTCCTTCCTTCCTTCCTTCCTTCCTTCCTTCCTTCTCTCTCTCTCTCTTTCTCTCCCTCTTTCTCTCTTTCTTTCTTTCTGTTGGAGTCTCTCACTCTGTCGCTCAGGATGGAGCACAGTAAGTCAGGTGATCCTTCCACCTCAACCTTCCAAGTAGCTGGAACTACAGGCACGTATCACCACACCCGACTATTTTTTTCTTTTCTTCTTCTTCTTCTTTTTTTATTGTAGAGATGAGGTCTTGCCAGGTTGCTCAGGCTGTTCTCAAACCCGTGAACTCAGGCAATCCTCTCACCTAGGCCTCCCAAAATGCTGGGATTATAGGCATGAGCCACCATGTCTGGCCTAAACTCCTTTCTTAATTGACCTAGCATAGTTTTATGTTTCCTGCACTAAACACTGAGTGATCAAGGAAGTGAAAGCCAGATGCCTCTCAACCAAATGTTCCCTTATTAGAACCAAGGGAATTTTCCAGGTGATTTCAGAAAGAACTAGAAATTGACCTTCCATATGACCCAGCAATTCCCCTATTGGGAATATACCCAGAGGAACTCAAATCATTCTATAGAAAAGATACCTGCACATGTATGTTTGTTGCGGCTCTATTCACAATAACAAAATCATGGAACCAGCCATGTTGCCCATCGAAGCTGGACTGGATAAAAAAAATGTACATATACAAAATGGAATATTAAGCAGCCATAAAGAAGAACAAACATATGGACTTTGCAGCAACTTGGATGGATTTAGAGTCTATCATACTCAGTGATCTATCACAGAAACAAAGAACAGAGTGCCATATGTTTTCACTCATAAGCGGACCTTGAACAATTATTATAATACTATAAGAAAGGGATTGGCAGTAGTGGGAAACTGTCAGGGGAGGGGGGTGGGATTGGTAGTTGACGGAAACTGCTAGAAAACTATGCTAGAGGAGGGAGGGGCATACCTTATCAACGAGGGTAACTGCATAATCAATATTTGTATACCTAACCCTGAATTGTATCCTCCATCTTTATAATAAAAAGAAAGAAAAATTAAAAAATAAAATTAAAAAAAATTTGACACGTTAGAACCACATATGAAGTCCAAGGCTGGACTATTTACTAGGTCCAAATCCAAACAGATGTGAAGGAAAACCAGAAGTCAAACTGCCTGGTGAAAAGTTTCAGGAAAAAGAAAAGATAATTCATGATGACATGGAAAGATAATAGAAAAGGGTAGAGAGGAACCTGTCAGCTGGTATTCAGTATCTCCTACCTCATTTTTGCAGTGCATGTGGCAACTCTTTGGTGTGGCAGAGCTTGAACCACTTAAAGTGGTATAAACAGTGGACACGGAGCTTGATTGTGAAGGCCCACACACATGCACAGTGTTCACAAGCTTAGTGTCTCTTTTGTAGACATGCTAAGCTGTTGAGGGCTTTAGAGCACTGGGTCCATTGACATTTGGAAAGAAAACTTTCAAGCAAAGTTCAAAACAGATTTGAATCAGTAAGATTTGGAAGCAGAAAAACAAATTAGGAGGCTACTATGGCGAAAGCATGAACTGCAGTGAAATTGAAAAGACATCTGTGGCAAGTGTGATAAGGCAATGAGTAAGGGATTAAAGGTACATGGCAGGAAGACATGCAGTTTCTCATTTGGAAAAGTTGATAACTTGTGATGTCTTTCATAGAGATAGCGAATAGGTGCAGATTCACAGGAATAAAGAACCAATTAGGACTCAGTAAGGTCAAAGTCAGGATTCCAGGATTGAAATTGGGTTCTTTCCCCGAGGAGTTGTGTGGCTCTGAATAAATCCCTTCATCTTCAAGTTTCTATTTTCTGTATAATGGAGGCAATAATATCTGTCTTCCACAACACATGAATATAAAATGAGCTAGGGTTGAGCACAGTGGCACACGCCTATAATCCCAGCACTTTGGGAGGCTGAGGCGGGAGGATTGCTTGAGCCAGAAGTTCAAGACCAGCCTGGGAAGCACAATGAGCCCTTTTCTCTACAAATATACCAAAAATTAGCCGGGCGTGGTGGTGTACGCCTGTAGTCCCTGCTACTCAGGAGGTTGCCATGAACTATGATCATTATGATAATGCCACTGCACTCCAGCCTGGGTGACACAGTGAGACTCTGACTCAAAAAATAAAATAAAAATTAAAAATAAAATGAGCTCATGTTACAGTGACATAAAAAATAAAGTTTTCTTTAAAGCATATGTTAGCATTTAATGAACCTCCCTCCGTGTGACTTCAAGCCACCAAATTAAGTTGTTTTTTTTAATTATTATTTTAACTCATTTGGTAAAAACTAGAAATGTCTAGAAAAACTAGGAATATCTAGAACAAACTTAAAAATAGGTTTAGTTGTTTTCATGTAGCTCAGTTTCAAGTTGAATCTAAAATATTATTTATTGTTATCGCCTCAGAATGGGTGCTCTGGGCTAGTTTTGTGTTAAAAAAAAAGGAATAGTGTGATGTAGAGCATGTCATTTTATTTAGAAGGACAACTGAATAAAGTGGATGTAATGCAGAGATTACTTTGGAAATGGGGACAATTACTGTCGAATAATGTGCTTCAGTTTATTGTGCACACCCTTGTGTAACATCAGTCAGATCTTCTTTAAGGCAATTAGAAGAAAGGGGAACACAGTGCACTACAAGTCCATCATCAGGTCCATGTCCACAAATGAGCCGTGGAGACCATCGAGAAGCCTGTCTTTTTATTTCAGCCATTCTGACAAGCAGAAAGGCAGTGGACATGAGCCATTCCATGTGCTGTCTTGTTACATTAAAAAAAAAAAAAGATGCAATTGCCACATGGTTTTGTAATTCTTTCCTTTGTTGTCAAGGAGAAAGTGACAATATGTTCTTTACTAAAAATAAAGCAAGACAAAAAATTGTACTTGTAAATCAGCACCTGAGTTAATTTCATGTTTGACACAGAAATAAAAGCTTTCTGAGAAAAAAAAAGCACCTTGTTTTTGGGTACTTCAAAATTGTAACTGTAGGAGTATAGCAGCAGGAATCAGGTGCCAGATAAAAACCTGCCAAATAATCTTATTAATTGAGAAATTGTGCAGGCTGTTCAATTCTTCCAAAATCACTTTAATGATATTTATAACTATAATAAGACATACATAATTTATTATGTTTGTTCAATCTTTATAAAGTGTTATGAGAAAATAAACCTGCTTTTCATGTATCAGATCTTAAGTCAACCCCTCTACAGTTATCCCCTGCCCTCATAAGCATCTACTCAGATTGGTGCAGCTTTCTAGATACATTGACCTATGTTATTACTATAGACGCATATAAATATTTATATTAATTCTATTTCTAGGAAGTAAATCCCGTTATAATTGCTAGAATAACATTCTTAGTATCATCTATAATAAATGTATAGTAAGAGATAAGACTATATTAGGGGGTTCTTAAAAGCCTAAGGTTAAAAATCATTCTAGACAGGCAGGCAGATGAGTAAGGAAACTCATATACAAATTTTGAAGATTATATATATATTTGTGAGGATTTCATATTTATTTTACAAAAGTATATATAATTAATTTTATACAGAGTTAATATATTCTAATTAGAAAATATTCATTATTCTTTATTATGAACTGACTTAGTGGCAAGAGAAATTTTGCCTGAAATGTCTTCATCTCAGCTTCTCTATCTGCAGATGGGGAAAATAACATAACAAAGTAGTCCTTGGAAGAAAAAATAAAAATGAACTGGACTCAGTTTGACACAGTCCCTGTTGGCCCAGACTGGTGATAGTCTAATGGTCATAGATAAGAATGTTGAAATATTTTCCTAGTGTCCAGAATGTCTCCAGTGATAAGTTTCCATGTAATGGGAAGGAGCTGGCATAATGGGCACCCATCTTTAGATCCATGCCTACATAGTAGTTGTAATTTATTTTCTAATACACATTTACTCTTTACCCTGTACTTCAGGACTTGTTATAAAAAATGTACCATAGTCACTTTGCTATGACGAATGAAGTTTCACCTTGGAATAAATTAGACAAAGACAAAGAAAGAGAAGAGTTCATTTAGCCAAAGTTAACTGAGCAATAGAAACCACAGTCATCAGCAGAGAAAAGCATGATCTCCCAATAAACAGCAATACCAAGTGGGTCATTGCCAGCAAAGAGCACTGAAGCTGCTTGATAACAGGGCTACATTAAAAAAAATTTAAAAATCAAAAACATTATTCACAACAGCAAAAACATGGAACCAACTGTGCTACCCATTGAAAGAGGACTGGATTAAAAAAACAATGTGATACATATGCATGATGGAATATTATGCAGTCATAAAGAAGGAGAAAATTTTAAACTTTACAGCAATTTGGATAGACTTAGAGGCTATAATATTGAGTGATCTATCACAGAAACAAAGAATCAAGTATCACATGTTCTTACTCATAAGCGGACATTCAACAACTATTATAATACTATAAGAAAGGTATTGGCAGTAGTGGGAAACTGCCAGGGTAGTGGGGGGGCACACCTCATCAACAAGGGCACCTGCATTATGAACATTTGTATACCTAACTTTGAATTGTACCCCACACATTTAAAATTAAAAATTAAAAAAAAAAACATGAACAAAAAATAAACAAAACAGGACTACAACAGAAGAACCTGAGAGAATTCTTTCTGGGCCCACATGAATTCAACCCCTAGAAACCGCACAGAGGAAATGAAGAAAAAATTGAGGTGGTCTAATTTTAAGTGACTAAAGCTATTCTAAACCATAAAACGGTATTAGAGAAATACGAATGCATTTTTTGAGAAAATTAGAAACATCATAAATGGACAACTATATTCTTACAGTCGTAGGGAAACTAAGCATTCAACGTAAAGACACACCACTA
This sequence comes from Carlito syrichta, assembly GCF_000164805.1. Classification (NCBI taxonomy): domain Eukaryota; kingdom Metazoa; phylum Chordata; class Mammalia; order Primates; family Tarsiidae; genus Carlito; species Carlito syrichta. The sequence continues at coordinate 112,658 of NW_007248618.1, forward strand.
CTTATTGGATGATTTAGAATTTAAAATATCATTTTCAAGCATCATAATTAATGGCAATATTAGGAGCCAGAAGAACTGAAGTCTGGATCAGTTCTAGATAGGAAGTACTATTAGATTTAGTGAAGTCATTTAAATACTTTCAGTCATTCTTTTCTATGGTCACACAAGTAGAAAGTGTCAGAACTATCTTCAACAGGAACAAATAAACGATTGGTATATATAAAACAAGTAACATAGTAGACTTAAACACCAATTGCAAAAATGTCCATATTAATGATGATTAATAGACAAATATTTTCAGTGTATATTTTTAAATTACAATTATTTATAAGCTGCATATATGAAATACAGCTAAAATATGACAGAAAAATGTAACTTATTGTAAAAAATATATATATATATAAAACAAAAAGAAAGTTAATATAGCCAAACTAATATCAAAGTGAACTTTAAGGAAAGAAGCATAACTGTTAATAAAAATAATACTTTACAAGGACAGAACAGTCAATACATACAAAGAAGATATAAATAAGATTTTGTAAAACTAATAACATAGTTTCAAAATATGAAAAAGCTAAAAATAAAAAGTGGTACTCATACTGGAAAATATTAGCACACCTCTCTAGAACTACTAGAACAAGCAATTAAAAAATCAGTAAGAACACAAATGATCTGAAAAACATGATTAACAAATTTGAGCTAATTGATTTAAATGAAACACTGTACTTAATAACTATGAAATGCACACTTTTTTCAAGTACACATAGGAAATTTACCAAAATTACCATTTTTTTAGTATATAAAACAACCTGAAAAATGTTCAAAACACTAAAATCAATAATAAAGTTAAAACTAAAAAATTCTCTTAGGTTTGAAAACTGGAAAACATACTTCTAATATGGGTTTTAAAAAATCTTAATGGAAGTACAAAAGTATTTGGAATCAAATGATAATTAAAAGGCAGTATATTTTTTGTATCACATAGGTGATATAGGGACAGCTACACTGGGTGAACATTTACAACCTTAAAATGCACATATTTCTTCCCTAGGTATCTGTGGGGGACTGGTTCCAGAAATTCCCTCAGATTACCAAATCGGAGGAGGCTCAAGTCCCTAATATAAAATGGTGTATACAATCTATGCATACCTCTTCATATACTTTCAATTATCTAGAGTACTTAAATTATCTAATATGAGAGGGGACCCCCAAAATATCGGAATTATCTTTTGGAGAACAGGCTCTTTGTAGTACAATGAGAATTTGTTTCTCCATATCAAACAGTCAATCAAAGTTTTTGTCTGAAAGTTTTGAGAAGGTTGTGTCACAATTTGTGGAAAAAATGTCCCAAGTTGTGACAAACAGGTGACTGGTTCTTCCACCAAGAAAACATACCTTGCACACCATGCTGTGTTCAGCAGTTTTTGAATAAAAACGGCATGACCCCTGTGCCCCACCCTGACTATTCACCCAATCTTGCCCCAAATGACTTTTTGTTTTTTTGTTTCCCTGGATAAAAAAAGTTATCAAAGGGAAATGTTTTGCCAAGTGGAAGAGATGAAACAATGACAGAAATACTGAAAGTCCTCAAATTTGATGAGTTAATTAACTTTTGAGCAGTGTAAAAAATGTCTCCATAGGTGTATTGCATCAAATGAAGAGTACTTTGAAGGTGGTTGAAGTTTAAAATGTAAGAATAAATGTACAATTTTGTTTATAAATAAATTCCAGGTTTTTGGTGTCTCCACTGGTGCAATCCAAACAATGTAAATGATATGTAAATAGTTGTTACAATGTATCATTTAGGAAATAATGACAATAAAAAACTTGGAAGGCTGAGGCGGAAAGATCGCTGGAGCCCAGCAGGTCAAGGCTACGGTGGCTGGGAGTGGCCACTGCACTCCAGTCTGGGCGACGGAGTGAGACTCCAACTCAAAAAACAAAAACAAAACAACAACAACAAAAACTTATGTACACATAATTTGGTATTGTTGCAATTTTTTCCCTACTATTTAGACCCAAGTTTGATTGAATCCATGGATGCAGAACCCATGGACATGGAGGGTAAACTGTATTAGAAAAGAGGTTGATATTCAATGACCTAAGTGTCTTTCACAAGAAATTAGAAAATAAACAATAAATTGAAACTAAAATAAATTGAAGCAAGAAAATAATAAATCAAAGACCAAAATAATTAAATTAACAACAAATGTATAAGGACGATGTAACTGAACTGAATGGTCTTTCTAGTTAGTGACAGATGGTGCTAAAACAACTGAATGCATGAAAAAGAATGAGTTTAGATCCCTACTTCACACAATGCACAGTAATGTACTAAGTGTATAACAGGCTCAAATGTGAGAGTTAAAACTGTAAAACTCTTAGAAGAAAACACAGGAGTAAATCTTTGTTGAGACTATGATTTCTTAGCTATAACACTAACAGCACCAGCAATAAAAGAGAAAACTAATAAGCTGAATTTCATCAAAATGAAGAACTGCTGTGCCTTAAAGAATGTCATCAATAAAGTGAAAAAGACAACCCACAAACTCAGAGAAAAAAATTTGTAAATCTAATGGGACTTGTATCCAAAATTCAACAAACAAACAAACAATACAAAAAAAGTCCTCTGGCAACTCAATAATAAAAAGAGTAGACATTTCTCAACAGAAAATAGATGGATAACTAAAAATCACATGAAAAGATCACCATCATTAGTCAGTAGAGAAATTAAAATAAAAATCATGATAAAGTATTACTTCATGCTAACTAGGATGGCTATAATAAAACAGACAGACAATAACAGATGTTGGAGAGAAAGAAGATAAATTAAAATGCTCATACATTCCTAATGGGAATTTAAAATGGTGCAGCCTCTATGGAACACATTTTGGCAGTTCCTTAAATTGTTAAACATAAAATTACCATAAGATCAATCGATTCCACTCCCTAATATTCAAACAAGAAAATGAAAACATATGTCCATATAAAAACTTGCATTTGAATGTTCATAGCAGCATTATTCTCAATAGCCAAGAAGTGAAAACAACCCAAATAACTGATGAACAGAAAATAAGACATGATATATTCATACAATGCAAGATTATGGACAAAAATAAAATGGAATGAAGCCCTGATATACAGTACAACATGGGTGAACACAAAAAATATTCCAGGTAAAAGAGGTCAATCAAAAAAGTCCACACATTGTATGATTTGATTTACATGAGATGTCCAGAATAGACATATCACTTGAGACAAAGTAGATTGGTAGTTATCTAGGTAGAGAAGGCAGCTACTGGGTGGTGTGGAAGAGGGTCTGGTGAGTGACTGCTCACGAGTACAAGTTTATTTCTGGGATGCTGAAAATGTTCTAAAATTAGATTTTACTGATGGTTGCACAACCCTGTAAATATATTAAAACCATTGAATTGTACACTTTAAATGGATCGACTTAATGGTATGTAAAATATATCTCAATTGAGCTGTAAGGGGAAAAAAAATCAAATGTGTAATAGAGAAAATTGAAAAAGCATAAAGTTTTTTCTTTGAAAAATATTGATAATAGTAGCAAGATCTAGCATAATAAAGGGACTAGACAAAGATATAAATATCTGAGCAGAAAATAGGACATTATTATAGAATATATAGACAGTAATGATATGATCTATCAACTTTATGTTAATAAATTTGACAATCTACTTATCATTTGAATGAGAAATAGGTGTAGAAAAACATGACATCAGAACTAATACAGAAATAAAATACATTCTGCTTTTTACATTTCTGAAATTTGTTGAAATCTTTATTCACTGTTACAATTGTATTCCTTTTTGTATTTTTATATACTCCTTTCTTTGGGATCTCAGGAAGGAAAGGGGATATGTTCAATTTATCATGCTGAAAGGGAAGCAGACATTTGGAGAAAGGAAGATGATTTTAATCTAATTAAAAGAAAACATCACTTTGTCCCTTTTTAAAGAAAAGGTAGAATAAAAGTATAATCTCATTTATATGTGGAATCTAAACCACTGAACTCATAAAAGAGAGTAGAATGGGGTTGCCAAAGAGAAGGAGGTAGGAAATGGGGAGGAGCTGATCATAGGACTCAAGGATTCAGGCATGCTGGGTGAGTAACTGGGAAATCTAAAGCAAGCATGCCTCTAGTTAATAATGCTGCTGTGTACTTGAATTTTGCTAAGAGAGTTGATCTTAAGTGTTCTCATTACACACACACACACATGCACACACACACACATACTTCTACAACTATGTAAAGTGATGACTATGTTAATTAATGAGTGTGGTAATCATTTTACGTTGTACATGTATATAAAAACACATTGTATACCTTAAATAGTTATACACAATTTTTATTTGTTAACTATATATCAATAAATAGGAAAAAAGCATTTCTATGAACAAGAAGTTTAAAAAAAAATCTCTGTAATGCATTTGTTTTTGCATGACAAACTCAAAGTATTAAAGTCATCCAAAGATTAGCTAACACACTGCATTATGATCAGGTGAGACAATGTGCTTTCTTAAATGTCTTCCACTAAGTTTGTTTCTGTAAAATACTTAATAAACAGGTTAGGGAGGAGGGAAGAAAAAACAGGGAGAAGGGAGAAAGGAAAAGAGCATTTTTTAGGGCAGTGAAACACTCCAGAGGACACACAGTGGAAACACATCATCATAAAATTGTCCAGGCCCATGGAGTGTACAATACCAAGAGTGAACTCCAATGTCAACTATGGACTATGGATGACAATAATGTGTAGGTTCATCAGTTGTAACAAACGTGTGTTCTGGTAAGGGACAATGACAGTGGGAGAAACTAAGCTTGTATGTGAGTTCAGGAGGTATATGGGAAATCTCTGTACCTTCTGCTTAATATTGCTACAAACCTAAAACTGCTATAAAAAATAAAGTCTTTTTAAAACAAATTAATGCAAGCCAGCAGCAGTGGAACTTAATCATAAGAAATTACAGAGAATATAGTTAATGATATGGTTCCGGGCTTTGATAATACAGTTCTGCATATAGTTGCACTAATTTTTAAAATTTATTCCCACATAGTGAGAGGCAATAACATCAGTAATGTTATGCCTATTGAATAGTGCTAGTTGGTCTAATTTCCATAGGTGAAATTACTCAACCCATGAAAACAAGACAATCAATTTTTGTTTGCAGTCTCTTCGCAATATGTGTAATAAAATTTGGTTGGTATGACGATGTATCTGTGGAAGTTGACAACTTGGTAACTGCAGTGTGAAAGCTATTTCATTTTTTATCTTTAAAGAATTACTGGATTGTTAAATTAAATTTTATTCCTGTAGGCTGCATCAAACACACAGAAACCAGGTGTCTGAGTTCCCATATCAGCATTTGAGTTGCTGGTTTCCTAATGTGGAATTGCAAAGCTGTACTTATGGATTATTTCACCTAATAATTACAGTTGGCAATTACTATGGTAATATAAAAATAATTTAATGGGCTATCAACTAAGTGGTAGCTTTTGGTTTTTTAACCTAAGGAAGTTGTTTCAAATGTTGAACATTCTGCCGAATTACATTGTGCTTAAAAAATGAAAACAAATTAAGCCTAGAAAAGAGAATCCATTAAACAATCTTATCCTTTCCTCCAAAAATGTAGTGAATAATTATTAGCATCTATAAAGATAATCAGCCAGCCATATTAGATATACCTGATATCTATCTATCTATCTATCTATCTATCTATCTATCTATCTATCTATCTATCTATCAGATACTCATGAATCACCTTGGGTGAGATGCTTAACTAAAACTTATGTTTCCTATCTGTGAAATGGGAAATATAATATCTAGATTAGAGACCTGTTTTGAGAATTGTGTCCCTCTGAATTACATATGTATATGTACATATTAGAGAATATTTTATATACCTGATGAATGTTTAACAAGGGTTAGTTAAATATAAATCTGAATTAAATTTATTTTTAATGAAGTCAGTATTTTTCCCTTTTCCTTAGCATATTCTTTGCAGCATACAAGAGTATCTTAGAGCATGGATTCAAGAATCAGATTTACTTTCAGGGCAAACTTAGACAAATTATTTACCTTTTTCATTTACAAAATGGGGGTTTGAACATTTTTATAATGCTGTAAAAATGAGGATTAAATGAGTTGTCAACATGTCAGGTGTTCATGGGTCATACTATACATTCAACAAATGTGGCAATATTAGCTTTTATTGTATTAGTTTCTCACACTGGGTTTTGTCAAGTGAGCAAATGCACTTACATGTACTTATTTTGTCCCCAAGAGTGTGTTTTGACATATGCTTCCTCTGCATTGTTCACTGGAAGAGCCACTCTTTCCTCAATGGAGCCCACCTTCATGTGGCCACTAAATTATGAGGTGTGTTGCTAAGGCTGCATATGCAAAACTACATATTGAACATTAAAATCAAACACACTATGTTACTTCTCCTACCAGTAGAAAATAAGATCTTGTAGTAGCTAAGCCTATCTCTCTAATGCAATTCTGGAGATGGTTCTGTTTACTTAGCACCACCAAATATGTAATATTGAAAAAAATTTTCTCTATGAGGCAGCATATAGGACTGAAAATATATAGGACTCGGTATTCCTGCTCTGCCACCTTTCTAATCTTTCTGGATCTTAATTTCTTTGTTTGTATAAGGAGAACAGCAATACTCACTTTCAGAGTTACCACAGAACGTTGAGATCTACTTCTAAATTCTTTGGCATGTAATAAGAATTATAAATGCTATCATTGGATTATTAATGATCGCACTCTAAGATATACATTTCCATGAGAACTTGAATTTATTTATTTCACTTGTCTTTGGAATAAGATTGTTGCACAGAAATGGCTCTGGAGTCTTCAGTCCTATTCTGGCAGGTCCTACTTATTTTCAGTTAAAATTTTTATTCTAAGGCATAACCAAGCTGACTTGATAAATATCAGGTCAATTTGTCCTGCGTGCTCCCTTTTCATAAAGCATAACAACATTCCCACAAAACCAGCAACAAAGAAGAAATCTTTGCTATCTCTGTCATCTGTGAATAGGGAGAAACAATGTACACACACACACAAACACACACACACACACACACATACAGTCCTCTCCTATTTGGATATATATATATATATATACACACAATTCCACCTACTCAGATCGCAAAATCAGGAAATTTAAAAATCAATGTGTGCTAAACATTATAAAGACAGTAAAATTAAACAACTACTACGATTAAAACATTTTTCTGAGGAGATCACAATTTCCTTTATATCTAAATTAAGGAGACAGACATGACACGTTTTGACAAAGAGCAGCTGTGAACATGATCTCACGACTTTACTCCTTAGAGGAAAAGATTTCTTCATGTAAGGAGCATTTTTAGATCAATTATTCCTATTGTGAATAATCATGTTTTGACATTGCTCAGTAACTATACAATTAAAGTTAATACAATACTTTAAGCTGCACAGCTAATGTAATTTTTCCCTCATGGTGTGAGGTTTAAAGCATCAGTCTCCCCTTTGCATTCTACAATTCTATCTGTTTCCATAACAACCATTGGGATATATTTTTAAAGATTTTACTTTCTTACAAAAATCAAAGCTCTTAAAAGGCATTACGTCTTTTACTTAATTTCTCTCATTTGTTTTTGATAGTTATTCTAATAAAAATTTAGATTTCATTCACCATTTCCTTTGGCAGTACTTAGTAAAGGTTTTGTAATAGCGACTGGAAACAGTAACTGATACATGATCAAATAAAAAAGAATTAAAAGAAGGAAGAAAATTAGGGGAGTAAAAACCTATCTGCCCTGGCCTGATTTGTTTTCAAAATGCATGAAAGCCACTGTGCAATAAACAATTGGTCACTTGCTCAGAGACTAAAAGAAATAAGGGTGCGCCTGTTGAAAATAGGTTTACTGAGAAATTTAATATACTCAACCTCCTCTATATACCTTTTATTTGTCTTCCAAGAGGGGCTATGTTTATGGGACTATCCTGATCCATTTGCTGTAGGCAGATGCATGATTTCCTTTAGCCTTGAAACAGATGAAAGGTAGAAGATGAAATAACTGAGGAGGGAGAGAGGAGGATGTCTCTGGTAAATATTAACTGGTAAATACGATTGCTTTGTAAGAACAAATTTGCATTTCATTATCATATGCATTGGGAAAACTATCTGCAATGTTCTAGACTCTTACTAAAGGCAGACTGTCATTATAGAAGAGTGTAATTTTTATAATAATGATTTGAGTTTTTAAAACTTTTATTATGCATTTTGGTCACAGAAATCATCTCAGAATTGTTTGATCTTTAAGATTTGTTCTTTCATATTTCAAGGCATATGGTATTTCTAATAGGCAGAAGGGATTTAGTACATGAGATATTGCTTTTAATAGCACTTTATAAACAAAACACAATCCCACTTTTGTTCAGTTCATGCTCTCTGCTCAAGGAACATAATAAAAACTTAATAAAATTTGTGGAATGCATAAACATCTTGAGCCGAAAGCATGAAATCAGACATGTTTTCTGTATGACAGCCAGGGATTGACAGCGTTTGCTAAATCATGAAGACTAGTATTCTAAAAGAAGAAGTCTCAAGTTCAGGGGCTGCTTTCTGCTCAGGTGGCAGAAAACAAAGGAAATAATAGAATAGCCTGTGAGTAACAAGAAAAACAACAACAAAAAACTGATAATGATAAGATTCCTCAATCAATACATATAATCTATTTATATGTTTCTAAAAGTAAAAATAAAAGCACATAATTTTCTTTTTAAAAAAAATTTATTATAAAGATGTGAGGTACAATTCAGGGTTAGGTATATAAACACTGATCATGCAGGTACCCTTGTTGATGAGGCATACCCCTCCCTCCCCTAGCAGTTTCCCTCAATTGCCAATCCCACCCCCCTCCCCTGACAGTTTCCCACTAATGCCAATTGAAAAGCACATAATTTTCATTAGATTTTTGTTTCATAAGTATAGAATTTTAACTTTCAAAACAATAGTTCTATTTTGAAAATAGAAGGCTATTTATGACAAAATTAAACATGAATGCATTTAGCTGCATGTTTTATTAATAAATACTTAGACTGCATAAGAAAGTATTTGGTTCAATAGCTGAAAATTTGACTTATAAAGCATGTAGCATTTATATAGAATTGGAAAAATCTCAGATTTTAAAGTTAGACAGAACCCAGGTTCATCAATGCTCCCCACTCACTTGCTACAGTGCTATTATTTGATCTTGTTGAGTTATAGTGTTTTCACTTGTAAAACACAAATAACAGTATTAACTTCTCAGAATGTGTTTGTCATATAAATAACTTAGAAGACAGAGGATTTGGCTTCTCATGATTAGAAGGGAATGACCTAAACTCTTAACAATTCCACTTAGTCACTCATTTGAATCATTAAGTCTGTATTGGGTGCATCTCTGTAGGGTTGTGAGCTGTAGTGAAATAATGAACACAGGGACTGCTTGAAAAGTTTTCCACATATATGCCTGATTGTCAATCATTATTCATTTGAGTTTCATGCGTGTGAATTACATACTTCTACTTGAAAGCTTTCTTAACTAGCCTCTTCTCTTTAGGCTATTCTAGAGCAACAAGCATCTCATCCGAGACCATTACACAGAAGGCTAGAAAATGTGCTCTGAGTTGCTGAAAATGTATGTTTGAAGTGGAAGTCACCTCTACCAAACATATAGAACCACAGTTTGTTCTTTTTCTCTAACTACAGTCTACTTATAGCCTCAAAAACTCATTATTGATTATGATTATAGGAGAGTGATTTTCTCTGGAGTCATTGCTGACCATCTAAGATGACATTTTTTAATCTTCCTATTTTGACTTCCAGAGATTTTTTTCAACTCTAATCCTCATAAAATCTTTCACCTTCTTATTTCTGATTCTGATGATCTCCTTTGCTCTCATTTTAAATGTAATATTGACTCTGATTTGATTCAGTATATTCCTTAAGGGTAGAGTCAGTATAAGGTGTTTTGTTTTTGTTTTTAACAAGTAAATTGCATTAAATTCCATTTAAAAGAGAGTCTTCCCTCTGGTTATCATACAAGATGAGAACCCTCCCTCATCTTAGGTTATAATTTTGAGGATATTTGCTTAATAACTGTAATATTCCAAATCCCTAAAGGTTCTTACATATTTTGAAAGATTTTAAGCTCAGTGAATATTTTCTGAATTAAAAAAGCAGGTAAAATAAATTTCTCTATAGATCAAAAAAGAAAAATCTATTCTTTTCAGTCAGGTCAGTTATTGAGAATGTGATGGCAAACAAGACCGAAATTGTCCATATTTATTAGTCAATGCAGAGAAGAGAAGAATCTAGCAGACACCTATAATCTTTTGGATTATGAAGGAAAGATTCTATTTGTGTTTTGTGCCACAGTTTAATGAATTATTATCTCATTTACAATCTGTATTTAACCAAATGTAAGCAATTCAGATGGTGACTGTCTCCTTTACCCAAGAGAGACACAGTTGAGCTGCTCTCTAGATTTAGACTGCTTAAATTGGAATCACAACTTCATCAGTTATCATCTAAGTTACTTGGACAGGTTTCTCTACACCTTAGTTTCTTTTTTTATCTATAAAATGGGGGTAATTGCTGGAGACCAGCTCCAGTCGGGTTCAGGGTACCCCAAAGGTGGAGACAGCATCGGCGATTTGGGGGAAGAAGAGAGAAAGAAAGAGACTGGACTCCGGTCTAGTGCAGAAGCGATGTGTGTTATTGGAAATTACAACGGGTCTTTTATATACAAAGTCAGATGTGGGAGGGGCATCCCCCACCCACCAGAAACCTTAATCCATGAAAACTTAATCAATGATTGCCTTTAAACCCTTCTCATATGATAATCTTAAAATCCCATAACAAAGGGATAACCTAATCCGTGATTGACATATTCTAT
>NW_007248618.1:123969-130652 GCF_000164805.1 Carlito syrichta
TCCCGGTCTCAGAGTTTTTATGTTTTGAGTGCACAGGAGCTTAATCTGGTTAGTGCTGAGTAGAAAGGGGGAGGAAATGGGGTCAATAGCTCCCGAACGCATACTAGTGGTCTCAGGGGTCAACGGCCCTTCCTAATCCCTAACGCTCAGTGGGCCTCCGTGGCCGGCTCCCAACAGGTAATGATCACACCTTCCTCATTGGACAGTTGTAAGTATTAAATATGAGGATATGTGCAAAATGCTTAGAAAAGCTCCTGGAACATAATCTAGTCTGTCATCATCATTATCATAATCATCTTTAGGGGGTATTTGTACTGGAAAGTTTCAAATGCTCTGGATGACAGCAAAATAGTAATAATAAAAGCACAAATATATAAAATGGAAATGTAGGACAAAGAAGCTATGCCCCAAAGGAAGGAATGCACTTGTGATAGAGGCTGACTAAGGCTTTCATTTTCCCTACTCAGGTTATATAGAAGGATTATATTTCTCATATTTCTACAGATACTTTAGTCCATGTTACTGGTTTCCAGTCAAGGATATCAGAGTAGAAGTGATGCCTATCACTTCCAAGCCTGATCATATGGCTCCACGATCACCCACTCACTCACTCTGTATCTTTCCTGGTAAGCTCATAAGCCATATTTTCTTTTCTTTTTTTTTTTTTTTTTTTGAGTTGGAGTCTCACTCTGTCGCCCAGATTGGAGTGCAGTGGCTGCTCCCGGCCACTGCAGCCTCGACCTGCTGGGCTCCAGAGACCCTTCCGCCTCAGCTTTCCAAGTAGCCGGAATTACAGGCGCGTGCTACCACGTCCGGCTGATTTTTTGATTTATTGTAGAGATGAGGTCTCGCTGCCCAGGCGGGTCTCGAACCTGCGGGCTCAGGCAATCCACTCAGCTCAGCCTCCCAAAGGCGTGGGATTACAGGCTGAGCCACCGAGCCCGGCTGCCATATTTTCAATACAAGCAGCAACAGACTCCTGCTTTCTTTGCTGGAGAGTCAAATTATCCACATCTGACTGATTTATGAGCAAAAGCAAAGTTGTAACATGTTAAGTCTTTGAAATTTTTGAGTGTATTTGTTAAATCTCCTATCCTTCACTTTCTATGCTAATTGCTAAGCTATTACCTCTCAGCCCAAAAGCCATTCTTCCATATTGCACCTGGAGCTGGAAGCCTTCAAACCATATTTCTCCTTTGCCATTAACTCTTTGGTTAGGTTCTGCCAATGTTAGTGCTAAAGACAACTAAAAGTCAGGAGAGGAGAGGAAGGGCTCACTCCTCGTTTGTTCTGTTACTGTCATTCCAGCAATGTTTATTTAAGCCAGCAGTACAAGCTGTGTCCAGCTTCTAAGTTTTATTCACATTCTCTGAACTGTCTTTTTGCACCATCCCCCACCCTGCAAATAGAGAAGGACATCTCCTTCTGGGTTCTGGGTCCTAGATCCACTGTGTGCCTCCTCTAGCTTTTGAGATACCTGCAACAAGCTTAGAAGCGTTTCTCATCAGAGACCTGGGACACTGTTCCAAGGGGCCTGCCCTCCATCCTTTCAGGTTCTAAAAACTCCAGCCTCCTTCCTATGTTACTTTATGAAACTTGTGTACCTTTCTGACTTTTTTTTTGTCTTTCAATACCAGATAAAATGTTTCTTCATAATATATTTTCTCTGTTACAGTTCCTGGTGTGGTTTGTGTTTTTCTGCCTGTACCCCAATTTCTATACTTTCAAAACAGAAATTTAAAGCCGAAGGCTATATTGCCACAATAAAAGTCTAAAATATGTGGCATTTCCTTAATGACTGGACAATGGCTAACAAGGAAAATGACTTCAGATGTAGAAGCTATCTATCAGCGCAATGTTTTGGCAAAACTGTTGCTCGATTTAACTTGAGAGACAGTGAATCTGCAGAGCTGGCAACACTCAAAAATATTGGAAAACAAAAACTTAATAATGAATGTTGACTATTATTGGCAATATTTGGCAAGTTGTTATAAAAGAAATATGAGTAGTTTGTGTGAGGGCAGATATATAAAGAAATAGAAAAATCACAGACGTTTTGGGGGCTTATGATAAAAATGGCTGGCTTATTCTAAAGCCCAAGTAGTGGGATATGACAATAAGCAACAATAGCTTGATAAAAATTTTCATTTGACTAAACTCAAGGCAAATGTAAAATGAGTGAGAGCCAAAACTCGGCAATACTTCTCAGCTCAGTAAGATATTTCTGGAATAAGATCAAGTTTAGGATGTGGTGCTTCCACCTATTTTTCAAGACAGTATCAACTTGAGAGAGACATGGGAGAAGAAGTTAAGAGCATCTAAAAGGAACTTTCTCAAGTACATGGACTGTCAGGAAGAAAACAGATCAGAATCCTACTAAGATCTCAGGGAGTTATAGTACTACAATACCATGATTCCAGAAATATAAGTTTAAATATTTAAAATCTAAAATAACTCTTGGTTTCATAATCATCCTCAAACAAGAAAAAAGTATCTTAGGACTATCCAACCCACAATAGACACTTCAAACATGGACAAGGAGATACATTGAAAAGGAAGAACTTCTCAGAGGTGAATCTAGAGGCTAGAGAGAACTACAGACAAAGAAGATATCCCAGGAAGCTAGGTTTGAGCCTCTTCAAGGATCCACCCTGACCTCTATCTAGGTTGGGAAGACACTATAGGTCTGTACAGCAGGATTTTACCTATGAGGGTCATGTGTATCTGATTCTTTCTCTTTCCAAGCATCACTATTTTGTGTGGCTTCCTTCTTCCTACTCTTCTCCTGTAAATTAGGTATAAGAGGTGAGAACCCCCCCCAAAACCAGAATTATCTTTTAGAGTGTGGGCCCCTTGTAGTACAGGCTTTCCCGCCTAGGTAAGTGTTCTAGGTACCAACCCATCAGCATCAGCGTACCAGCTAGTGTTGTTATGAGAGGCTCTGTTCATTTTGGGGGGGAAATTTTTCCAATGCATTCACCTATTTTATGATGGGTGATTTATGAGCACACTTGCCCACACCACACTGAGTGTTCAGCAGTTTTTTGTTTTTTTTTTAACCCCAAACAACAAGACTCCCCCATGCTTTATCCTCTCTAATCACCCCATCTTGCCCCAAGTGATGTTTTTTTTGTTTCCCTGGATGAAAAAAGTCATCAAAGGGAAATGTTTTGCCAAGGGAAGAGGTGAAACAAAAAATGGCAGAAGCACTAAAGGCATCAAAATTGATGTGTTAAAAAACTGTTTTAAGCAGTGGAAAAGGCATCTCAATGGTGTATTGCATCAAACAGAGAGTACTTTGAAGGCGACTGAAGTTTAAACATGTAAGAATAGATATGCAATTTTTTTTTTTGAGTTGGGGTCTCACTCTGTCACCCAGACTGGAGTGCAGTGGCTGCTCCTGTCCACCGCAGCCTCGCCTGCTGGGCTCCGGCGATCCTTCTGCCTCAGCCTTCCAAGTAGCCGGAATTATAGGCATGCGCTACCACGCCTGGCTGATTTTTTGATTTATTGTAGCGATGATGTCTTGCTGCCCAGGCGGGTCTTGAACCCACGGGCTCAGGCAATCCACTCACCTCAGCCTCCCAAAGCGCAGGATTACAGGCTGAACCACCGAGCCCGGCTAATACGCAATTTTTAACAAATAAATTCTGGATTTTTATGGGTCCCCTCTGGTATGTGGAAGTGGGAAGCAAACTGTAGAAAATTTGTTTATGAGTAATGCACCATCATCATCATTTGATGAGGACCATGGCTACGCAGAGATCATGGACTTGAACTGAATCCAGTTACTGAGGAATTTTGAGTTGTCACTCTAGAAGAGTAATGATCCCCTTTCATAAGAGGATGGAAAATGACATGAATATTTGGTGACCAGAATGATAGATTGAGGCCCCTAGGGAATGGGCTACATTCTCACTAATTTCTATCTCCATTTCCTGGTCACAAGGACCACATTAACCAGCTTTCCTTGTAGTTCAGTTGGTGCCATAGATTAGGTTTTGGCCGATGGAAGGATGTTCGTATATTCAAGACTGATCCATAATGGCCCACGCACGATGTTCTACACAATCTCTTACTATTCCTTGGTGAACTAAGAGGCCGTGTGCTTACGCAGCATCAAATGGAGGAAGTCAGCCGGGCTCGGTGGCTCAGCCTGTAATCCCACGCCTTTGGGGGACTGAGCCCGAGGGTTTGAGACCCGCCTGGCAACTTGGCGAGACCTCATCTCTACAATAAAAAAAAAAAAAAAAAAAATGAGCCGGGCGTGGTAGCGCGAGCCTGTAGTTCCAGCTACTTGGAAGGCTGAGGCAGAAGGATCGCCGGTCTGGGCGACAGAGTGAGACTCCAACTGAAAAAAAAAAAATGGCAGAAGTCTGCATTGTTAAATCATCATTTGGCAGTGAATCTCCAAGGACAGCTGGCTAATATTCATTGGGACGTAACACATGAAAGAAATATTTTTATGTCCTATGTTAAGAAACAGATTTGAGGGTTATACATTATAGCATAAATTACTGAATTTAGTTAAATTGATAATAACTGGATGTCTTTTTCTATTAAAATTATTTGAATGAGAACAAATTGTCATAAAAAATTGGGATTATGAGGTGTCAGAGAAGAAATGTTTCTTTGATAAATCTGATTCTTAGGAACCCTTTTTTTATTATTTACTAAGTAAGTAGCACTGGGAAAGTTAATTATTTCATCTAGGCCAAAGTACATATCTGTAAAATGAAGCTATTATTAGGTGATCCAATTATAGGCGGAAAGCCAGGTCAAAAGTTTGCTCATGGTTTTTTAAGATTTTTGATGTATGAATCTATGAAATAATCCTAACTCTAACAAAAGCATAAGAGTAATTTTTTTTTACTTAAACAATTTTTGGCTATTGTATGATACCTGACAAACTCCAGCTACATGTATAAATATTGTATAACACAATGTTTAAGTGGTGTTAATTCATGCCAAGCGGTTTTATCAAAAATGTTAAATTATAAAAGATCATTTTAGAGATGAGAAAATGTAGATGATAATTTCAAAAGGAATCCATTCCTAGAGCTTTGAATATTCAGTAGTGTAACACACATCTCTCTGTGCCTTTAGTCCTCTCCCACATTCTAAGATAATGGAATTAATCAGGATTCCCACTTTTATTTCTATATTTTGTCAACTGAAAGCTTATTCCTTTAGATGGTTTCTCTTGATATCCATTCACTAATGTTTACTCAAGGTCATTATTTCTCTGTATGTGCAGTGGTCTGAATGCTTGTGTTCTCCAAAATTCACATGTTAGACTCCTATTCCCCAGGGTAATGATATGGGGGGGGGGGGCCTTTGGGAGGTGACTAAGTCATAAGGGTGGGGCCTCCATGAATGGTGTTAGTGTCTTACAGAATAAGCCTTAGAGGGCTTGTTTGTTCCTTCTACCTTGTAGGGACAGAGCAAAAAGGTACCAGTTACAAACCAGAAAAGCAGGCCCTCACCAGATCAATCTGCCAGTACCTTGATCACAGACTTGCCAAACTCCAGAACTGTGAAAAATAAATTTCTCTTGCTTATAAGTTATCAGGTTATGGCATTTTGTTATAGCAGTACAAACATACCAAGACAATCAAATAGTAGATTTCATCAAATAAAACTAAAGCAAAAAAGAAAATAAATGATTCTTTGCTCATATTTAATTCCATGCTTAATTCCTAATAAATCAGGCTAATAAAAACACAGTCTTAAGGTACCCACACTTTACCTGTACTATAACCATGTATTTACCTAACCCTAAATTGCATCCCACATTAAAAAAATAACTACCCCAAAAAAATGCTGTGTTACAAAATGGTAAAACAATAATTAAAATATATCTAACATTCATTTAAAACTTGGAGACTGAGTGGAATTTTCCTTCTTTAAATCAAAATGAAACATGTTGCAGCTAAATCTAAACAAAACTTTTTTTTTTTTTTTTGAGTTGGAGTCTCACTCTGTCACCCAGACTGTAGTGCAGTGGCCGCTCTCGGTCACTGCAGCCTCGACCTGCTGGGCTCCAGCGATCCTTCCGCCCCAGCCTTCCAAGTAGCCGGAATTACAGGCATGCGCTACCATGCCTGGCTAATTTTTGATTTATTGTAGAGATGAAGTCACGCCAAGTTTCTCAGGCAGGTCTCGAACCCGCGGGCTCAGGCAATCCACTCACCTCAGCCTCCCAAGGTGCAGGATTACAGGCTGAGCCACCGAGCCTGGCTGAAAAATTTTATTATTGATTTGGTCTTCAAATTACTTTTACAGTAATTAATTTATTATGAAAATTATTATTTTTAATTCTGTTACTCATTTTTAGAAAAAATATAGAAAAATACAGAAGATATGATTTTGATTTTTTTATCTCAACTTTAGATAACTCTATACTTGCTTTCCCTTCACTTATTCTATGATACCGTATAGAATCAAAGAATATGAATTTTAGGCCGGGCTCGGTGGCTCAGCCTGTAATCCCGCACTTTGGGAGGCCGAGGTGAGTGAATTGCCTGAGCCCGCTGGTTGGAGACCTGCCTGGGCAACTTGGCGAGACCGCATCTCTACAATAAATAAAACAATTAGCCGGGTGTGGTAGCGCTCCTGTAGTTCCAGCTACTCGGAAGGCTGAGGAAGAAGGATCGCTGGAGCCCAGCAGGTCGAGGCTGCAG
>NW_007248618.1:130672-152261 GCF_000164805.1 Carlito syrichta
GGGAGCGGCCACTGCACGCCAGTCTGGGCAACAGAGTGAGACTCCAACTCAAAAAAAACAAACAAACGAACTTTTACTTAAATATTTCCTTAAAGTTACTAGTATAAGAAAAGGACAATGATCAAAGTAACAGTAAGAAAGTAGTTTTTTAGTTTGAATTAAATTTTAATATTTTATGACATTAATGTCTATTATTTAAACTAAGTCTCTAAGAACAATATAATACAAATGCAAATACTATTGTAAACAAGAATAACATTTACTTAGAAGGCCACATAAATGTTCTTCCCATTTTCTTAGCATTCTATTTACATACAAGCCATTTTGAGGTAAAATAACTTTCCACTCACCAGTGTAGAGGAGGTTTGTGAAGTGTCAGCCAAATCCCCTGAGATCTCAGGTGTTCGCGTGTTGTTTGGGATTCTGTGAGGGTTACGGGCTATCGCTTCACACCAGCCCAGCATTTTCTCCTTCCTCTTATCCCTTTTCAATTTCTGAAATTCTGAAAATAATTTACATTCCCTGAAACAGGTCATGTATTTTAGTTGTGCTTTGGAAAATAAACATAATTAAAATTAAATCAACAATACAATAAAATACCAATGGAGGCTTTTTTTTTTTTTTTTTTAAGCCAGAGGTTATGGGGAGGAAAAGAAAAATATACTGATAATTAACAATATCCTAGAGCCCCAGGACAATGGAAAAAGCATTCATCTTTTCAATGGGCCTAACATATTCTGTGTCTCTCTTTGTGACATTTGCAGACAATGGGAATTCCTTGTGCCAGGCTCTAAGTATGATTTTCAGGGATCATTTTGCAACAAGAAGGTCTTACCTTGAGAATTAAGGACAGACCCAGTACCTGCTAATATCTACATATTTCAATGACATCTACAATTCGGCATAGCTTTTTAGCTGAATGTCCTACAGAAGCAGAATAAACTGAATACAGGACAGTGACAGAGATTATGCCTTCTGGCAATGCCATGATTATCTCTCTCATAAAACTCTGCCAACTAAAAAAAGGAAACATTTTATTGCAAGTATAATAAATTTAGTATATGACGTATATCACCAGTACAATCTATCTAAAAATAACAGTTTAAACATTCTCCTTATTTTGTCATGAGTAGAATTTATATTCCACAACTCTTTCTAGCTTTCTAGAATTTTCTATTTGGGAAAATGTTTTGTTTCTGAAAAAGTCATATCAGTAATGACTTTTAACATAATGGAGAAACATTGTTTCCCTTGTAAAGTTTTACAGCCTACTTTTCCACTCCACCGCCCTCCGTAATTAGAAATAGTTTATTGCAAGTCTTTAGTTAAATGCATTACACTGTCAATTAAATATCAGAAATAATGTGGAGTAATTATTTTTCACAGCATTCAAAGCAATTAGCAATCTGGTGGTTTATAACATTTCAGGGATTCAAAATTGCACATTTCATAGCACTAAGAAAAGTAACATAAAATGCATTTGCACTAACTGATGAATGAGTTATTACTCTAAATGACAAAATACTCAAGTTAAATGCATCTGAACAATGTAAATAGGGAGCTGATAAAAAGATATTTTATAAAAAATAAGACTAAAATATCCAATAGATTGGATTGGCAATCTACTATGAGTGAATCATTCAACTGGGGTACAGAGAATCCATGGCAGAGCTTGAAAACAATTGTTTGAATGGGCAGCAGATTATTAGTGCTTGTCTTTTTGAACATATCGCTATAGATTTTATAGAAAACTCTTTTTTATCTATTTAATAGGAAATCTGCATATCCAAGTTATTTGCACTCCACAGAAAGTAAATATTTCCACATTCTCAGTACACACTATCTTGGTTACTCATCATCTTTTAATTGCATTTCTTGAAGTGTGCTAGGAGTAAATGAAAATGAGTATCTTTATTCAAAGGCAAGGAGTGAAGTGATACATAATGACCAAAACAGTTTAATCAAGTATAAACAAACGTTCTAAGTCATTAACCATTTTTCCAATTCTAACTTTATAAGTAAATATCACTTCAATACTTAAAATGTGAATTCATGTATGAATAAAAAGCATCAGAGTGTAGCCCTCAGTATTATGATACCGTTGGTGTCCATTCTGAAATGTTTTTGTGAATTAGCGAAGAACTTATTTCCTATTCAGATTCTTTTTGATGTTGTAGTGGTGGTAACTGTGTCACTCCTTATTCATTCAACATTAATTTATAAATATTTGTGGAGACCCTTATATACTGTAGGTACTGAAGTAAACATGAAAGAGCTGTACATTGAGGATAACTTTCATTTATGACGTGTGTTAGGCTCAGCACAATAGTCAGCTCCAAGAGGACAGCCTGTTCCTCCTAATATTAGATGTCTTCCCTGAAGCTGGCTTCTGTAAATCATCTTTTTAAACTGCTTTGCTGAACTGCTGTCAACAAGTCATCATGACAAAAGCTATTAAAATTTTGGCTATACCTGCTGAAGTATTAGTAAAATGTCAACTGCATTCTAGTTTTCTATTGCATGTAACAGTCATTAACTTAATTTCAGAATAATTAGCTAGGCTAAATAATCAAAAAGTTAAAATACATACTTTTATATAGATGATGTGTTAATAATAAATCACTGAATATTAATCATGGACACTGTACTGACTTATGAGAAGTAGAAAAGACACATGACACATGGTTATGAACTGTAAAGTTTATAATCTAATTTGAACATATCCACAGAAATATTTACAAGGAAAGTTAAGATTATGAAATGAAAGCTTCACTTCTGCTGTTTATTGTATTAATGCAGAACATATGAGAACATTAAAAAGGTCTGTGATGGTTGCACTACTACATCTAGACATCCATATCATATTGTAAGAGAGAATTTTGTTTAATGACTTGCTCTGTATCATGACTTTGTTGACTACCTTAGAATCAAAGCATCATCCTCTGAAGAAGTCAATTTTTAAGTGACCTGAAAAGAAACAGCATGTGTGCAAGGAAGGGAGAGATGGAGACTATAAAAGGAGAATCTACTGCCTCACTTCTTACATGCCTGTGGGTAAGGGACTGTTATCAGTGCCTAATGATAATATCTTATTTTCTGTTATCACAAACCACTTAGATTTTGCCTCACAATTCAAAGAATTTTTCTTTTTTTGCATCACTGATGCCAAAGTAGGGCTCCCAAGAGATAGTTTAGGTGAGCTGAGAGAACTAGAAGGCTAAAATGTTGATTACAGAGCAGTCTTCTTCCTCACTAGGACTGGAGTACTCATCATGATCTTAGGTATAAGAATGTACGTCAGTCAGAAGGGTGGGCAAATTATGAGCACTTATAATTAACCCTAAAGCACTTTAAACTGTAAGTATCATTAGTAATATATCAAACTAGGAAAGTGGTCATTAAGCATTCATGTTAATTGCTATCTAACCATTGAACCAAGCTAATATCAGATGTGGCAATGAGTAACATATAATGATCACAGGAAATTGAGATTTAACTAAGCTTAATTTTTAATATGCTACTTCAAGTAGATATTTAATTTAATAAATAGGAGCATAGTGCATTTTCTGTGAACTAAAATGACAACAAATTAAAATTAGGGAAAAAATGCAAGGCAATTAGGTGTATCTTATGGAGAATAATTTATTCTTAATTCAGAAAATATTAACTGAGCATTTACTTTGTGCCAGACACTGTGCTCCTGTACAGAGAAGGAAGACAACCAGAGCTTAGAGTTAAAAAGGGAAACAGAAAAGTACAGAATTTTATAGGATAGTGTGACAAGAGCAATGATTTCAGTACACTGAACACTGTGAAAACTTTGAGAAAAGACATTTAGCTTGGCATTACATACAGGAAAAGGTTGATTTTGGAAAGCTTTCCAAAGAAAGTAAAAGTAAAAGCAATTCACATGAAATTGTTGCTGTTCCAAAGTTTTCTGCCACTACAAGCTGTGTTGCACAACTTCAAGGGGCATCATCTACATTAAAAGCCATATAAATGGTGCTGTGCTTATGTTAAGCATCGTGTGCATGGTGTGTCTGGAGGTGTATGACCTGGAAGTCCTAACAGGCTAATTTCTACAAGTGAAATTTATTATACTCACTTTATTTTACCCCAGGTTTTGATTTTAAAATTAAATTACATTAGACCTGGGGTAAAATAAGGTGATTATAAAAATGTGTTTGCCACAGGAAAATGCAGTTGCCTGCCTCTACTTATTTCTCAATCTCCTCAACCATTTCCTTTGTCCAATTTGCCCATTCCATAGAATATCCAGTAATGTATGGTATGGCTAAGCTAAACGTTCCCTCACTTCACTACATATATATAATTGAGAAGGTGTTCCCCATGCTCAAATCTGAGACTTCAGAATGACCCTGGACTAAGAATTTAAAGAAATTTTTCAATTAAAAATTGCAGAGATCTGACTGTGTGTTTAGTTAACGTGTCATTAAGATATATACAGATGGAGTATTACACTGCCATAAAGAAGGACAAGACTATGGACATCACAGCAACTTGGATGGATTTAGACTCTATGATACTCAGTGACCTACCACAGAAACAAAGAGCTGGGTACCACGTGTTCTCACTCATAAGTGGGCCCTGAATATTAATCATATTACTATAAGAAAGGGATTGGGCCTAGTGCAGTGGCTCAAGCCTGTAATACCAGCACTTTGGGAGGTTGAGACGAGAGGATTGCCTTAGACCAGGGGTTCGAAACCAGCCTGGGAAACATGGTGAGACCTTGTCTCTACAATAAATAAATAAATTAGTCAGGTATGATAGTGCACACCTGTAGTTCTAGCTACTTGGAAGGCTGAGGTGGAAGGATCGCCTGAGTGCAGCAGGTTGAGGCTATGGTGGCCGGGAGCATGTCACTTCATTCCAGCCTGGGCTTGCCCACAGTTAGAGTGAGATACTGATTCAAAAAAAAAAAAAGGAAGGGATGATTGGTAGTAGTGGGACACTACAGGGGAGCAGGGACACAACATTAATAACATCAGTAAGGGTACCTGATCTCAAACCAGGCAAAGTGGGGACCAAAGGGAGGCCCAAACTTTACCTATACAATGACCATGTATCTACCTAATCCTGAATTGCACCAAAAAGAAATAAAAAGAAAGAAATTAAATTAAATTTAGAAAAGAAACGTAAGTCTCATTTATCAATACAGAGAGATTTTTGGCAGACTCCCTTGAGTTTTCCAGGTATAGGATCATATCATCCTCAAAGAGGGATTGCTCAAGTTCCTCTTTCCCTATTTGGATACTCCTGATTACCTTCTGTTGCCTGATTGCTCTAGCAAGAACTTTTAACACTATGTTCAATAGGAGGGGAGAGAATGGGCAGTCTTGGTTTGTTTCTGTTTTCAGGGGGAATGCTTCTAACTTCTGTCCATTGAGTAATATGCTGGCTGTAGGTTTATTATAGATGGCTCTTTCTGTTTTGAGGAATGCTCTTTCTATGCCTACGTGTTCAAGGGTTTTTATCAAGAAGAGGTGCTAAATTTTGTTGAAAGCTTTTGTCTGCATTTAATAATATAATTATTTACAAGCAGCCAATAGATACATTAAAAAAAAATGCACAGCCTCACTAATCATCAGATAAATGCAAGCCAAAACCAATCTGAGACATCACCTAACCCCAGTGAGGATGGCCATCATTAATAAATCAAAAAACAGCAGATGGTGGGGCAACTGTAGAAAAATGGGGATGCTTCTACACTTTGGTGGGAATGCAAACTAGTTCAACCTCTATGGAAAACTGTTGTGACAACTTCTAAAGGAACTAAAAATTGACCTTTCATATGATCCAGCAATGTCCCTCTTTGGAATATAACCAGAGGAACACAAATCGTACTACAAAAAAGATACCTGCACACACATTGCCAAACTATTCACAGAGCAAAAACATGGAACCAACCCTTAGACTCATCAAAAGTAGACTGATGAGGAAAATGTGGTACATATATATGATGGAATATTATGCAGCCATAAAGAAGGGCAAAATCATGGACTTCTCAGCAAATTGGATGAAATTGGAGACAATCATTCTTAGCTATCTATCACAGAAACGAAGAACTGAATACCACATGTTCTCACTAATAAGTGGAACCCGTACGTTAATGACAAATGCACAAGGGAGAGATCAGCAGTTGGGGAATATTGTCAGGGTAGGGAGAAAAGTAGGGGCATGTAACAACATGAAGAGTACCTGATTCTAAATCAGGAGAAGCGAAGACCAATTGGAGGCCCAAATGTCATTGGTTATATATATTATTTGTGTCCCTAATCCTGACTTGTACCCCACATCTTTATAACAAAATAAAGTTTAAAAAAAAGAATAGAAAAGAAACATAAGTCTTAACTACTGAACACTTCCCAAACTGAGAATAATAATAAAGTTCAATTTCCATTATAAAATAAACAACTTGCAAATAAAAGGATGGCACAGATAGAAATAGGCTTTCCTCCCTTGTAAGATTGCATATCTCTGAGAGTTAAGATTTGTTTCTTGGAAGTGTGCATGTGGTCTAATAATTACTCCCTAAATACTCAGTAAACTGCCTACAACTCAAACCAACTCACAGCCATGTATTGTTCTTGAAGACTTGGAACGCTAAAGACAACCAAGAACTTCTAGCAGAGATAAATTCTGCAAGTCGACTGGATTCGGTGGATCAGCCTATAATTCCAGCGCTTTGGGAGGCCGAGGTGAGTGGATTGCCTGAGCCTGCGGGTTCGAGATCCGCCTGGGCAACTTGGCGAGACCTCATCTCTACAATAAATCAAAAATTAGCCAGGCGTGGTAGCGCCCGCCTGTAGTTCCAGCTACTTGGAAGGCAGAGGCGGAAGGATCGCCGGAGCCCAGCAGGTTGAGGCTGTAGTGGCCGGGAGCGGCCACTGCTCTCCAGTCTGGGTGACAGAGTGAGACTCCAACTCAAAAAAAAAAAAAAAAGAAAATTCTGTAAGTCTTTAGACCAGATAACAGTATTTGTTAAATTTGTTCCATGTAATGGAGATGTGCCCTGAGGGTCTTTCTGATTTTTATGAGTAAAATGTTGAGTTTCTCAAATGAAGGGAGATGTTCACAGGTGTGTTCTAGAATATGAAATAATAACTGACATTGAACCCAAAAAAGCAATGGTTGATAATATAGTAAATGAGAAGATAAAGAAGAGTTCTTCTTTTTTGAACAACCATAACATGACTCATACTGAAGGTATAAATTCTTTGGGTATTTTTAGCTGGAAATATCTGAAAGAAATATTTAATACATAGTATTATTTTAAAAAAATATTTCTCTACCTGGTAACTCCTTTAAAAAGGGACCAGCCTTTTTGTGAAGTGGGATGGGCTATCCTTGCCTTGTAAGGTGGCATGGTGGTGAATAAGGAAATGGCACAACAAAAGAAAGTAGGACTGTTATTCCCTTCCTTAGCAAGGCACAACAGAGAGAGATGCTTTTTTTTTTTTTTTTAATGAAAGAAACAACTTTTCTCGAGTGAGTGGGACTGCAGGCACACACCACCACATCTGGATAAATTTTCTTTTTTTTTCTTTATATATATGAGGACTTGCTTTTGGCCTAGGCTGGTTTCGAATTCCTAGTCTCAAGCAATCCTCCTGCATTGGTCTCCCAAAGTTAGAATTACAGGCATGAATCACTGCACCCAGCCAAGAGGGAAGTTCTTTGAAAAAACAGTTTTGAATATGAGCCATAGCACTAGAGACCCTCAGGAACAGGAAGGAGTAGCTTCCAGGTAGACAATTTTGAAAAACTGTAACAATAGTGAGTCCTCGAACCTTGCAGAACAAATCACCATCCCAAAAGGTGGAGGGATAGAAATGCAGATAATCATGGTGGATTTTATGATACATGGAGAGAAGCTTCTGGGCCATAAAGTGGGGTAACATGGCCACAATAACTGATGTAAGATTGGAGGCTCAGTGGGGATCAGCTTGAGCTGAGAACTTCTAGGAGGCTACATTCTTAGTGAGGACTCACCATACTGTCCTGGGTTGTACTGCCAGGCAACTTACCTATACCTCATGAGAAGAGCAGAGAAAGATCCCATGATGGTACCAGCAGTGGGAGGGAGACAGTAACCACTGTGAAATGACTCCAGAGCACTCCTATAACAAAGACTTATTCTTTAAGGGAAGACATCTTAGCGGAGTTTTATTAACACGCCTGAACAAAGGGCATTTCTCCCACTCCAGGTTTTTCTGACTTGTCTACCTTGCCTAAGGTAGGGAGAGAAGCTAAGAAACACTTGTGAAAGCCAAAGCCCAGGGACACAGGCTAACTAGAAAACTTATATTTAATCACAAAAGTATAGAATATTTCCCTTTTACTGTACCTTATCATCATACCAACAAGGTTTCAGGATAGCAGCAATGAATTATAGCCAAAACTACAGAACGCATACTCTCTTTGAGGAGTAGTAGTTAGGAATCCCACAATTAACAGGACAAACAAAAGGGCGCTGCAAGAATTTTATGCCAACATGAAACTGAATACAGCTCAATTTCTAGCCAGAGTAACAAAAACTCACACTAACTGTGTATTTACCTCAGTTTCTATTGTCTGATGCATCACGTTTGGCTTTCAACAACAACAAAATTACAAAGCATGCTAAAAACTGAAAAAAACAAAAACAAAAACACAGTCTTACTGTAAGGTGAGAGTTACCAAGAAAGTGTGGTATTGGAAAAAGGATAAATAAAACAATGAAACATAATAGAAAGCCCCCAAATAGGCTCATAAACATAGTCAATTAACCTTTGACAAAGGACCAAAAGCAATTCAAGAGAAAGAATAGTCTTTTCAACAAATGGTTCTGGAACAACTGGAAATCCACATGCAAAAAAATGAATCTAGATACAGACCTTATACATTTCACAAATATTAAGTCAAAATGAATTATAGACCTAAATATAAATTGTGAAGCTATAAAACTTCTACAAGAAATCAGAGAATAAAATGCAAGTGAACTTGGGTTTAGCAAAGAGGTATTAGATTCTCCACTAAAATAATAATACATGAAAGAAATATTGATATGTTGAAAGTTATTAAAATTATAAACTTCTGCTCTAGAAAAAAGTTCTTTTTTTTTTTGAGTTGGAGTCTCACTCTGTCACACAGACGGGAGTGCAGTGGCCGCTCCTGGCCACCACAGCCTCGACCTGCTGGGCTCTGGTGATCCTTCCGCCTCAGCCTTCCAAGTAGCTGGAACTACAAGCACGCGCTACCACACCCGGCTAATTTTTTGATTTATTATAGAGATGAGGTCTCACCAAGTTGCCCAGGCGTGTCTCGAAACCGTGGGCTCAGGCAATCCACCCACCTCAGCCTCCTAAGGCGTGGGAGAAAAAAGCTTTTCATATAACGAAAAGACAAGCCACAGACTGATAGACTGAGAGAAGTGTATATCTGATATGCATATTTGCAAAATGCAAATCAGATAAAGAATTTGTATCCAAAATAAACAACTATTAAAAATCAACAATAAGAAAATAAACTACCCAATAAAAATGGGCAAATGATCTGAGCGGAAATCTCAACTAAGAGTATGAAAAGATGCTCGATATCATATGTCATTAAGGAATTGCAAATCAAAATGACAATGAGAGACTACTGTGTACCTATTAGAATGACCAAAATCCAACAAACTAACAATACTAACAACTAACAATCTATTGCTGCCAAACAACAGGAATTCTTATCCATTAGTCATGGGAATAAAAAATGGTACAGACCTTTAGAAGACAATGGGTAGTTTTGTACAGAGGTAAACATAGGCTTATCAAACAATCCAGCAATTGCACTTATAGCTATTTCTCAATTGGTTTTAAAATTTGTTTCACAAAAATGTTCACACAAATGTTTATGACAACTTTATTCATAATCACCAAAAACTGGAAGCAATAAATATATCCTTCAATAGGTGAATAGATAAAACAAATTGTGGTCCCTTCATACAGTGGCATATTCTGTAATAAAAAGAAATGAGCTATCAAGCCACAACAAGTATGAATGAATATTAAATGCATTTTGTTATATTAAAGAAGTCAGCTGAAAAAGGTCACTTTCTGTATGAGTCTAATTATATGACCTTCTGGAAAGCCAATACTATAGCAATAGCAAAACGATCAAGGTAGGGCAGTGAAACTATTCTGTGTGACACTTTAATGGGAGACACATGAAACTATGCATTTGTGAAAATCTATGGACCCTCACAGCGCAAAGTAAAAACCTTAGGCCAGGCTCGGTGGCTCAGCCTGTAATCCCAGCACTTCAGGAGGCTGAGGTGAGTGGATTGCCTGAGTCCACGGGTTCAAGACCTGCCTGGGCAACTTGGCGAGACCTCATCTCTACAACAAATCAAATTAGCTGAGCATGGTAGCACGCGCCTGTAGTTCCAGCTACTTGGAAGGCTGAGGCAGAAGGATCGCTGGAGCCCAGCAGGTCGAGGCTGTAGTGGACAGGAGCGGCCACTGCACTCCAGTCTGGGTGGCAGAGTGAGACTCCAACCCAAAAAAACAAAAAAGAAAACTTTAGTGTATGAAAATTAAAACACAGCATTTAAGAGGCTAGGGGTCCCAGGATGGAATGCAGACTGTGAAAATGGCCATCTACGTACATTACAAATGTATGGAACAAGCTCACCGAAGAGAGGGAGGGAAAGTGTGCTGACCTAAACTAAACATCTTTAGAAATGAGTGAAGTGTGAAAAGTTAGAGGCAAAAGATGTTGTTCATAAGCACTGTTCTCTAGTTCATAAAAATATTACCTATGGAGGCCTGGGTTAACAATTCTGATATCACTAAATATATACTGGATTGAACAAAATATATACATGGTTGTAGATAGTAATGGCCAAGTCTTTCAATGTTGGAGTAGGAGGTAACAGATATACAAGTGGAGAGGCATACATTATGTGCTAATGGACAGTTGAAGACATCAATATGAACTCATGTTTAATCTAACATACATACATGTGATTACATGTAAAAATGTTTTTAGTATGTACACATGGGTGAGTATACACATATATATCTCCCTGCTTTGTCAGTTGACAAGGCCTAGAGTAAGGATACCCTGGTAGTAAGGAATATACCTTTTACCCAAATCTAGGTTCCTAATACTATTTTTCTAATAAAAGGAACCAGGGATGATGGGGCAGGGGAAATATAAGAAGAGCCTGGAGAAACATGTAGTGCCACAAAGTAAGGAAAAGCTAAAAAAACAAGACAAAGGACAAACCAAACACAATTTCTTTGTGTAAAAAAAAAAAAACCCCTCAGGAACCAAACACAATAACTCCCAATGGCAAAGTTGGTACAATTTGAGCAACAAAATAGTGTCAGATTATAATCCAAAGTATAAGATAAATATTCATGAGTCTATACCAATAAGATGAGTGACTGAATAAAGAAATAGATGGAAGAGAATAGATAGTCTTTTGTGCAGAATTACACATTTTTATATTCAAAAGTGAAAGGGAACATAACTTCCATGCTTTTGCAAACTGTACACAGCAACATTTTTCCAAAGAATACGACATGGAAAGATGGAAAAGAAAAGTCACTTTACAGTGGCAAAACCTGACAAACCCAAATTAGCCAGGCAGTCAAAATGATAGGCCTTATTGATGTACGTGTGATGAAAACAGTACTTTACCTCTGGGGTTTCTCTCTAAAAAACCCCATAACTCCAGTTTACTCATGAGAAAAAAGATAATAAAAATCTCAATTGAGAAACATTCTATAAAAAAACCTAACCAACAATCCTCAAAATTGTCAAGGTCATCCAAAACAAGGGAAATTTAAGAAAGTGTCAAGGCCAAGCAGAGCCTAAGGAGACATAAAGACTAAATGTAACATATCCTGAATGAAATGCTGGAAAAAGAATATTAGGTAAAAGTGAAGAAAATATAAATAAAGTATGGACTTAATCAATAATAATGTATCAGTATTGGTTCTTTAATTGTAACAAACGTACCATACTAACTTAAGTTGTTAATAAAGGGGAAACTGGGTACAGGGTATATGGGACCTCCTTGTCTAGTTTGGACTTTTTCTGCAAATCTACATCTACTCTAAAATTATATACATAATTTCATATAATTTAAATATATATTTATTATCTATATGATATAGTATATATAAATTATATGTATAATTTTTAAAAACTGAAATGTGAATTATACTTTTCAGGTTTGTGAAAGCCTAATCTTAAGTTAATATGTTTTTCTAAGCAATAACCAGTAGGAAAGTGTACATATCTAAAGGCTAATTTAATAACTTGAGCAAATTGTTCTAAATTATATGGTTCAGGCATTTATTATAGAACAAGGTTGTAGACAAAGTTAGAAATTTTGAGTGAAGTTATTTTTTATCTTCATGAGAGACAAAGAAGATTGGAAGAAGAGAATGTATTACTGAGCTAGGACTCAAAGTGACCAAGTTAATTGTATTAAACCTAACAAAATAATTACCTCTGAACTTAGTAAGCCAGCTTCCAACTCCATCTCTCTTAGAAATGAGGGAATTTGATGAGAGGATTACATTCATAGAATTTAATGCAACGCCTTTGAAGGATACATTTGGCTATGTGCACAAGACATACATACTTTCTCAAGATTCTATTTATCACATGCATGAAACTAAGTTTATAAGAAGAATTTAAGAAATAAAATGGGTTTTCTTGTAGTTCTTTATGAACAAACTTAAGGGTGTTCAAATAAAATATGGGTTTACAACTTTTTACAGTGTGAAACAGCTTTTTATTGTAACAAGTTTGACTTAATAATAAGTGTATTTTTGATATAGATTTATGGACAAAATGCATTGCCATGATTTAAGCTCTGATTGTAACAATTTTATAATCCATCCCAGGAATTTATGTCGTACATCTTAAAAGTCATTGGAGTGGCTAGATGTTTAGCATAAAAATTTCTTTCCTTTCTTTTTTTTTTTTTGAGTTGGAGTCTCACACTGTCGCCCAGTGCTGATCCCAGCCACTGCAGCCTCGACCTGCTGGGCTTCGGCGATCCTTCCGCCTCAGCCTTCCAAGTGGCTGGAACTACAGGCGCGCTACCACGCCTGGCTAACTTTTTGATTTATTGTAGAGATGAGTCTCGCAAAGTTGCCCAGGCGGGTCTTGAACCCGCGGACTCAGGCAAACCACTCATCTCCGCCTCCCAAAGTGCGGGATTACAGGCTGAGCCACCGAGCCCGGCCAGCATAAAAATTTCTAATGTATAGTCTTTTTAGTTACATGGAGTCCTCCCCAAAAAATGGCTTCCAGGAACTTCAGTTTCCTTTCTATCTCTTGAGTTCTTTGAGTCAGTTTCAGGATGATTGCATTGCTCATGATTCATAAGTAATTTATGAAAGGCCTAAGCATTTATAACAGATAGATGTGACTGAACATCTAATAGAAAATATTTTATACACCCTTTATTGTTCCACTTAAAACCACAACAGCTAGTTTATTTAATTATTTAATATAAATATGAATGCTACACATGAAAAAATTATATGAGAATGTAAATACACACTTGCCTGAATTTCTAGGTTTATTTTGGAAACCTTTATCATTTATATGAACAGTTTTTTTTAATAAGTTTTGCAAAACCTAAAAGGTTCAAAGATGTCATGTTTTATTTTCTCTGTTCTGTATATGTTAAGGTGCTATGGACCTCTGCTTCTTATCTTTCCCACATTAACAGTTGAAATTTCTACTAAATATCTTATTATCAAAGAGATATTTTTATCTTTTGACACTGTAACTCTTCCAAAAGAGTTATATATTTTCCTCTTTCCTTTGACCTCTAGCGAATTCAGAAATCAATTACCAATGTAATTATTGTTTTCTAATGTTCCTGGTATATATTCTTACACACTTTGTGTAACCATGAGCATATGTTAGTGTCTGAACAGCATCAACCACTGGTATTCATCATTTTTGGCCTATTTTTAACCTAACACTCCAAATAAATCTTTGTAGTTCCCTCAAACTTCTGTTGGAAATTTTAAATGCTGTATTCAGATAAATATATTTCTAAGATGCTATATATTTTTCTGCTCTTATATATCAAGAATCAGTAAATTCTTAGTGCTCATTTATAATAAATCACCATTGTTTCTCCCCATCTAGTTTCCAACTATGACACTTGAAAGAAGACAGATAGTTCTAATGTTTTATCAGTTAGTCTTGCCATCTGACTTCTTTAAGTTTGTCAGATAACTACTAATAGTCATGATAGGTATAAGTTTCTTAAATTTTTCTTAACAGTAAACGTGAAGGCCTACTTATGGATTTCCTTCTATATATGAATTTAATAGAACACACAACCATAGCCATAATATAGTAGAATTTACTTATTTTCAATATTAAAATGATTGTTTATGACCTAATTTCAATTGTAGAAATATGCAAATATGACATTGCATACTCAGTCTCCTCTCATCATAGAAACTTTACCTGAATAATGATTCAGATAGTGACAACCAAGACTTTTTTTTTACTGTGATTGATTCAAATAGTGATGACCAAGGCTTATTTGTCACATATTACTCTTTGCTATTCCCCAAAATTCCTTCATCCAAATTCAAATTTCAAAAATACGAGCAGACACTGCTTAGTATCTAGGGACAAAATATCACAATTCAATGTTCATAAACATTCAAAATTCAAAGTGATAAAAGATATCTCAACTTTCTCTAACTTCCTCTTTCCTCCCCGAGAAGCAGATCATTCTGGTAAGGCTCCTTGTCATCTCCTCTTCTATACTCATTTCCCTGTGATTTCTCTTGTCTGCTCTCATTCGCTTGTCATGCTGTCTATGCTAACCCACTTCATGAATAATTTTGTGATATTTTACCTGGTTGCTCACCTGCTTCCTTGTCTATGTGAACCTGGGAGTAAATTTATGCCATCCTAAGAGTTCCTTTTGCACTGGATTGTTGTTAGTGTTCATTGTCTGCCTCCCACCTGCATTCAGAGTACTCTAAGAAAAGGTGGGGGAGGGGGTGTTTTCAAACAGGATCCCTTACCTCCCCAGGACCAAGACCAAGACCAGATCATGGCACTCAACAATGCTCAACATTAAAGTATCAAATTAGAAAGAAAAAAATGAAGAATATCAAAATAAATAAAATGTATTCCATGTATTAATGACAAACAAAAACTTATGACCTATTGAGAGTACTCTTTTAACACTGCCTACATGAAAAATGTGTAATAATGCTATAAAAAGTATATTAAAATGGAAAGCATACAAAGAAAAGGTCATTTATAAGGATATGACAAAAACCACAAAGACATTATGAAAAACAATTAAGTGGTTGACACTAAAAGAGAAAAATAAAACATAATGTGAATGTATTAAAAAATTGAGAGCTTTTAAAGAATTCTAACCTTACTAAATTCACCACAAATGAGAATATATATGAGTACACACACACACACACATACACACACACAACAAGTGTGTACTTTGGAGCTGATTCCATGAGGGCTAAATTTGGATATGTGAATAGTAACTTTTAAAACAGCACCTGTGAAGATCCATCTGAAGATAAGCTTGACATTTAAAATGTATTCTGTTTCATTGTGGAGAAAAAAGTTGAACTGGTGATAAAAGAAGAAATCTTTGTCTTTTGACACAATAAAGTAAAAAGAGATTTTGCCGGACTCCACATTATTCTGAGGATCGCCTGTGTGGCGAGTAAGGATTGCCTGTGTGAACTGCAAGGATAATTATTTCTAGAATAAATTAATGAAGCCATGTGAAATAGGCAGGAAGCTATAACATAGCACATGTTCTTCTGCCATTTTCCTGATGGCACTATTTTCAGTAACAATTAATAGGCCATTTGCAATGTGCTAAGCTTCTTAAAGTTTAATTCATAATGCACAAAGAGAAATGTCTGAAACCTTAAACAATAGTCTAGAATGAGTAAGGTTACACTAGCCAAAGAAAAGGGATTTCTAGAGAAGCAGAAGAAAACCGGAAATGAATGGTATAATTCAGAGATTGCATGAGTGAGTTCAGTAGTATTTAGGTATCATGTTGATTTTTTCCAAGCATAATCTAACTCTTTGATAACTTGGAGATTTATACAAGTTTGACTAGGGCATCTGAGAAGCCAGGAATAAACAGACTATACTTTAGGAAATTCTTTATAAAGATGCTCCATGACCTTTGGCAATGGTAAATCCCAATAATAAGAGCAACCCAATAGAATTGCTCAGATGATGAGCAGACTCAATTTTGCACATCCAGTAAGTTGCCGATATAAAACCCTGACCTGAGAGACTCCAATCCCAAAACAGGTGTAAGACCGTCTCAGGGCCACTAATGTCTTGATTTCTTTGACCCCCAAATTCACCATCAAATAAAAACATAAATTCCATTTTATATGTTGCTACTATTAAAAATTCCTTCCAAACAATGTCTGTCAGACAACCCAAAGGAGATAAAAAAATGCTGGAGAGCCTTTTTGAACAGTTTACCTATTAAAGAACATTATAAAAGCCTACTTTTAAAGATAAGGAATACTAAAGCTGTTAAATAATATTAGACCAATGGCTATTCCTTATTATATAACGTTATATAGCTATATTTATTAATCACCTTAAGATTTAGGCTAACTTTATATAATACCATGTCCACATTTCATACTGTTACAAACTAAGCCTCTTGCCATTAATATATTGTTCATGACACTGTGTACTCAAGCTGATACCTTAGTCAAAATGGAACAGATTGATGGAAATGATATTGGAGATGGGCACCTTCCAAAATAGTGAATTCCCCCAAGACTGCCTTTGAATACAAGAGAACTATAAAGCCAAATAAATGGGCAGGCTTAAATATTGGGTTTCTTCTGGGAATTTGGGATTCGATTTAGTTACAGAGTCAAAAGTCTAATATATAATTCTTCACACCATTTAACAGTTAATTTTCTGCCTAAATAGGATTGCTATGTTGTTTAAATACAGTAATGGAAGGGAAAAAATAATGACTCATATTGGAATTATTTTTCAAGTCTTTATATTAATTTTTTTAAATGTATGCATTATATTCCAAGTATCTAGTTGTTCCAAATGACTATTGTCATTAGGATGTGTCTGAAACATTTCCTATTTGAAAAGTTTTATCATTCAAACTGATCTCATTTTTCCATTACTCTTGCCTTTGTACAAATGCATTTAGGGTATGAAAAAAATTGAGTAGAGATTTGGCATTTCTGCCAGGTACACAAATACTTGGTTTTGTTTTGTTGGTTTGATTTGTCAGCATACTATAAATTGTGTTTTACATATTGCAGAAAAGACACATATTTAAAATTAACTTATATGACAAAGAATCTGAATTGTACATTTTTTCCTGATTGCTATCACATTTATTTGACATGATAGGAAAGCAAAATGAGATGACTTAAGAGAAACTGTCAATCTAGAGACATTGCCTTTTCTGCTGTAGCTCAGAGAAAGATTAGAATGGCTTTAAAAGAATGAATTCCTGTCATTCGTGGCAATGTGGATGAGCTTGAGGACATTATGTTAAGCGAAATAAGCCAGTGACAGAAAGACAAATACCACATGTTCTCACTCATATGTGGAGACTAAAAAAGTTGATTTCCTAGAACTAGAGAGTAGTATCATGGTCACTAGGGGCTAGGAAGGGTGGGAGAGGACTTCCAGAGGTTAATGTCTAAAAAATTATAGTTAGATAGAAAAATATTTTAGTGTTACATAGTACCATAGGTTGATAATGATTAACAACAATGTATCACATATTTCAAATAGCTAGAAGAGAAGATTTTGAATATTCCCAACACAAAAAAGATAATTGTTTGAGGTGATGGGTATGCTAATTACCATGATTTGATCATTACTCATTGTATACAGGTTTCAAAATATCACTTTGTACCTTACAAATACGTACAATCATTAAGTGTCAATTAAAAATAACAATAAAAGCAAAAAATAAGATTAAGAAGGATGGAAACCAAATAAAACAAAAAGTGAAACATAAAGCATGGGCTTTCCTTTTGTATTACCACAGAATTCTCCTTCACAATTATATCTGAAGAGTTGCTACAAAAGACCATCACTTTGTACATGCTCTGGCACAGTCAGGGTGTTTTAAAAAAGGTCTAATTGGGAGAAAAAACAACGGTCTCAGTAGAGTATAATAGGGGGATTAGCATTTAGCTTGTCTTATTCCTAATACCATCTATTCCAATATCAACACTACTTATTAAGTACCCTGTCTGTCACAGTGCTGCATGGAGCTTGCTCAGAGTACCTTCCATACAAGTCTTTGTCATCTAGAGGACTTCATAGTGAAAAGGATAGAAAAATGAAAGGTGGAACCCAAGAGTGAATTGACTTGCAGAAAGACACACACATTTAAAATAAATATATCACATTTAGTTTATTATGTTAAAATATGTGTATGTTACTCTATTATACCAAATATAAATAATGGTCACAGAATGTGCATTTACATTATATGAAAATTATATTCTTCAAATATTATGTAGTTCTGTGGAATGTCTCTTCATTTGTTAATATTTGATCCCAAGGATTCCTATTTGATGAATAATCCAAAATCAAATACCAAGAAAATTTGTTTTAGATACTTTATTATAATTATTAATTTCATGATCAATAATGTCCCAAATAATTTTTTTTTTTTTTTGAGTTGGAGTCTCACTCTGTCACCCAGACTGGAGTGCAGTGGCCGCTCCTGGCCACCGCAGCCTCGACCTGCTGGGCTCCGGCGATCCTTCTGCCTCAGCCTTCCAAGTAGCAGGAACTACAGGCGCGCGCTACCACACCCGGCTAATTTTTTTGATTTATTGTAGAGATGAGGTCTCGCTGCCCAGGCGGGTCTCGAACCCGCGGGCTCAGGCAATTCACTCACCTCAGCCTCCCAAAGGCGCGGGATTACAGGCTGAGCCACCGAGCCCAGCTCCAAATAATTTTTATTAGCCAATGAAAGATATTTGACACTAGAGCTTGTTATTAATTAATTTAGTGTGTGTGGTCATGTGTGGATAAAGTCATACTGGGAAGTTCACACTCATTAGAAATTGGAAAAACAATCAATTTATTAAGGTTCTTCTTCAGTAAGTGAACAATCTTTCTCCTTTAATCAGACTGGTAAGCTTGAAGCCTAAGTGAAGTTTCCCTTTAATTTCCTCTAGTTGGTTCACAACTCATTGTACTAGTAGTGGTGTATAGGATGCGAGAAGAGAGGACTAAGTTTACAAAATGAAAAGCCATTTAGGAAAGCCTGTGGAAATTTAGACTTCCTCAGGTCTTGGACCTTGGCCATTTACTCACATCAGAGTGCCTTGGCTGCCCCTGCTGTTGCCTCATCGTCTAACACCTCTGGTTATCTCAGGCTCCTTTGAAGACTCGGGCTTACAGCAGAACTGGACTTGGCATCCATCTGGCTTGTCGTAATGGGAACTGCAGCCGCTCAACAGCCCTGCGCTACCTGACTGTAAATCTGTAGGAATTTTGGCTTCCCCAGCATCGGCTTTCAGTGGTTTGGTAACATAATACAGAAGTGTGTGAGAACTAATGCACAGAGTGTGGAAAACTAAGTTCAATGAGAGGTGCATAATGGAAAAAAATAATGAAAAACTTTTTGCCCTTCCTTCCTCTCAGCTCGTGGACTGTTCTGAGGCACAGTAGTTCTAAATGTTCTCTCTGGACATGTCCTCTTTGTCCAATAGACTGGGCATATTTTCTTATGAAACTGTAAGCAGAAAGGTAATGCAGAATCTTTATGCATTTTCCCATTTTCCCTCATGTGAGCTACTCTAGAATTGCACCCTTAATAAAGAATTCACACATAAGCCTTGCCTCCACCTCTTTTTTTTTTTTTTTTTTCTGGCTAGCTGGGTTAAGACAGTAATTGGAACCTGAATAGTAGTTCAACTCTTACTTTAAAAAAAATGTAACAGAAACATTTATTTTAACAAGCATTCTCCTCTATGTCAGAGACACTGGGAGACTGTAAACTTGAATACAAGGGGGACCCTCAAAATGCAGAATTATCTTTTGGAGGACGGGCCTCTTTTTAGTACACTAGGAATTTGTTTCTCTGGATCAAATGGTCCACCAAAGTTTTTATCTGGAAGTTTTGAGAAAATTGCATCATAATTTGTGGAGGAATCATCCAGAGTTGTGGCAAACAGATGACCAGTTCTTCTACCATGACAACTCACTTGCCTACAGTGTGCTGACTGTTCAGCAGTTTTTGACCAAAACAGCATGACCCTCATGCCCCACCCTCTCTATTTACACAAGTGCACCCTGAGTGACTTTGCTTTGATCTCACAGATGAAAAAAGTCATCAAAGGGAAATGTTTTGCCCATGTGGAAGAGGCAAAATAAAAAACAGTGGAAGCACTAAAATACTTCAAAATAGACAAGTCCCAAAACTGTTTTTAAGCAGTGAAGAAATGTCTCAATAGGGGTATTGCATCAAATAGAGAGTACTTTGAAGGTGACTGAAATTTAAACATGCAAGAATAAACACAATTTCTTATAAATAAATTCGGGGTTTTTTGAATCCTCACTCATATAGTCTAGACTAATTCTGCTGGAGATATTAATCTAGCAAAAGAGATAAAGGCTTTAAAACAATAGTAACCAGTCAGTAATACAATATTTAACAACCAGTATGGCATGAACACTAACCAATTGCAATAGATTGGTTACAATGTTGGTTGCTGGGATTGTTAGAGATGTTAGGGCAGCCAGGTGGCAGAAGTACACTCAAAAGGTTAGGGTCTGAATTAGTATTTGCCAGTTAAACATGCCATGATTTATTATGTGTAAAGGCTGGTATGGTAGTTCTGGTGTGTAGCAGTTGGCTATCCACGCTACAAATCAAATACTGTAAGTCCCAAAGAGGCTTCAACGAAGAGGTATCCAAGTGACTTAGATTTTTATTAGTGGGTCACAAAGTCAGAATCTGGTGCTATGGGTTCTGTCACAATTGGCTTTTAAGCTAGCTATTTAAGTGTTAATTTTTTTGTAGCAGCAGAAAATCAAGTTTAAAAATTAAATTAACACTATTTATATAAAATTGTATGGCTAGAGGCATACACCAGACTGATGGACTGATGTTGAGAAAATATTCAGTGACATATGTGTTATTTAAGAAAGTTATATTTTCATTGTAATTTTGTATCTTTGAGTCACTTCAGCTAAGTTTGCAAAAGTTTATGAAAAAGCATACATTTTGAGATGAATAAAAGCATTGGATTACTAAGATGCTCATAAAACCTCTAGACTTTATTCATTTGCTTTTGGGACATTTTGCCCTCTTTGAGGCTAACATTTTTTACCTGTTTCTCCTGAAATAAATTCAAATGTATAGAAAAAAAGTACGTTTCGTACACTCTTACTCCGAGGTTTGTACTTCAACCA
The DNA here is from genome assembly GCF_000164805.1 of Carlito syrichta. Lineage (NCBI taxonomy): Eukaryota > Metazoa > Chordata > Mammalia > Primates > Tarsiidae > Carlito > Carlito syrichta. Next base: position 152,156 of record NW_007248618.1, read on the forward strand.
CAATGACTTAAAGTACTTTTTTTTTTTCATTAATCAGTATTTTTTATTATGGTTTTGTGGGGTACAGTTAAGGGTTAGGTGTACAATGATGTTTCATTCAGGCACC
>NW_007248618.1:152404-234534 GCF_000164805.1 Carlito syrichta
CAGGGTATATTCCCAGTAGGGGGATTGCAGGGTCATATGGAAGGTCAATTTTTAGAGCTTTTAGGAATTGCCACACTGCTTTCCACAGATGTTGCACTAGTTTACACTCCCACCAACAGTGTAGAAGTGTTCCCTTTTCACCACACCCTCTCCAGCAGTTGTTATTTTTTGAGTTGTTGATAATTGCCATTCTGACTGGAGTTAGATGGTATCTCAGTGTCACTTCACAAAAGAAGACATTCGAGCAGCCAACAAACACATGAAGAAATGCTCAACCTCACTAATCATCAGGGAGATGCAAATCAAAATAAAGTACTTTTTATACACAATTAAATCTATGAATCAATTTGGAAATTTTGACTTCCTGTCTGTAAATCATCTTTATAATTTCCCACTTTCTGTAATTCTGGTCAGTGCAGGACAATTGATGATTGTGGAGTTGTTTCAATTTTTTTTGTGTGTGTGAGTTTTGTGTGTGTGTATGTGAGTCAGAGTCTCACTCCATCGCCCAGGCTGGAATGCAGTGGCAAGCTCACCCCAGAGTTGACCTGCTGGGCTCAGGTGATCCTTCCTCCTCAACCTTCCAAGTAGCCGGAACTACAGGTGTGCACTACCACACCCAGCTAATGTTTTTTTTGTTTGTTTGTTTTTAATTGTAGAGATGAGGTCTTGCCAAGTTGCTCAGGCTGTTCTTGAACTAGCTCAATTTTATTTGCCTCAGTTCAAAGCACATATTGAATTTTAATGTAGTGCCTTTGTTTCTTTTTTGATCCCAACTGACAGCAGTAATGCCAGTTTTGAAAATTTTTCTTCAGTTTGTCTTTAGTGAAATGTGTTCAGGTCGCTTTGTGACACAGCAAGTCATTCCCTGGGAGGGCCATGATTTTTAGTTATTTAGAACTCTTTAATTCCAAAAGGTCATTGATGTGAAAAAGCAGCTCAGCAGGTCTTGGCAATAAAATATACTAAATTCCAACTATCTGTCACAATTTCTTCCCAAATAACCTTAAATTGGTGATGATTAAAATCACAACATAAAAGAAAATTCACTGCCTTAATTGCATTCCCCACCACAACACGAGCTGAGACCAGCTCAGAATCCACAGCGTGACTACCTGCTCACTGACTGACAGAGGAAACCGGGCTCAGGAATTTTGCTTTGAATAAAATGTTGAAATCTTTATTTGTTCCCTTTATTGCAAGTACTTACATGTGGAAAGTGAACTCAGTTTCTCTATATTTAAGCCAAACCATACAAAATCTTTACAAACATGAACTGCCTAATTGGTATTTTGTAAATTGCTAAGACTCCCATACAGCAATACTACAGAGTCAGGTTAATCCATTTGCTCAATAGGCTGTTTAAAGTAAACTGCTCTAGATAGAGAGAGGCAATTAATGGATGCTGATCAGGGATACCAAAGACAGACAATTTAGCAAACCTTTGAAGACTGAGTAATAAATGGATATTTTGAAAAGAGAATAAAGTAGATTTCAGGCAGAGAGAATGATAGAGAATTAGAGAACACAGAACCACGGACGGGTGTGTTGAATAGATTTTTAAAAAAGTATTAGAGCTAGAATGAAAAACCTTTATTAGATTATTAGACAGAATCTCTTCATTTTAAAGATAAAGAAAATTCTAGAAAAACTGTATCCTGACAAACCCTAGATGGCAAAAACTGATACTTGAATACCACATTTTAAAATGTAGTCCTAACCTGTTTTTCAAAACCCAGACATATTTTCAACAGCTAGCTGCAATTATATCCACCTCAATATACTGCACAAATTGCATAAAAATACTATTTTCTAATGGAACTCCTCACTCAATCTCACCAGCACACAATTTGCTTATGTAGTAAATACTTATATGTACTCTAAAACTCTAAAATAAAAAAAACTAATACATTAAAAAAAACAAATAAAATGAAACATCTTCAAAACTTGTTCCATCATCTAAAACTTGATTTTTTTTTTCTTAAGACTTTCCATCCACTTAGGTTCTTAAACTAGAAACTTGGATGTCACTTATCATTATTGTCTTCCTCATACTTTTAGGAAACCACCGGATTATGAAAATTGACTTTAGAATGTATCTCTAATCCAGTCTCTCCTCCCCATCTCCTTCTAGAACTGGCTTAATTCAAAGTGTTCAACTCTCATTTGGATTATTAACACAACTTACTCATTGTTCTCCCCATTCAGCATGCAGAATGTGAGATGCTGGTAGGTCTTTCATATAAATATGTTCAGTCAAAAGTTGGAAGTATTCTTGTGAGGCTGGATTAAAGTATAGACCAGAGTTAACAAATTTGGTAGTTATTAGCATATAAGTACTATTAGAAATCACAAAAAAGCTGGTAATTCCCAAGAAAAGGAGGGTGGAAAAGGAAAAGGGATGAGTATTGAAATATTAAAGGAATGTCTTTTGCTATTTTATAAACTACCTGCTGAGGATTTTCTACAATCTTGCATATAGAATATTCCTTTTATTAATTTACTAACTGAGTCAGAAATTAACTAGCCAGATATTCCAAGTAATTACAAGAGGAAATACTGGAGGTTGAGAAAGCTACGCTGAGAAAAATGCTAAGCTAATAAACATGATGATTAATAAGTCATAACAAAACAAATAGCTTTATGAACTCAAGCATAAATGGAATTATGTTAAATAATTATTTAATAAGTTCTACTCTTTGTTTTTAAAAAGCAGAAAGTAGCCCAAAAATATATTTTAAAACTCCACAGATTTCTGAATAATAGCTATTATACATGCTTAACTATATGGAGATCGTATTCAGAATTGTACTGTGTAAATGATAATGACAGCCTTATATTATAAGCTCTTGTGATCTGTCATCACTTGTGATATCAAGATCAGTTATTTTCATCATTACAGAAATGTTCTTGATGAAATGTCTCAGTGACGGAGACATCCATGATTTAATCTCAATATGTTCACCATTTATCTTTTTTCTTTGTACATATCCAGAGTTTGGTCTTCTTCCCTCTCTTCTGCAAAGTTTTCAGCCTTCATTACACATCAGAATCAACTGAAGAGCTTTGAAAAAATTTCCATTGTCTCAGTCTCATCCCTGACATTTTTATTCGACTAGTTATCACTTGGGCATGGGCATGTCATTTTTTTTTTTTCCCGAATGAACAGACATGGTTGAGAATCACTAAGCTAAACTTTCTCTCATTGCCAGAAAAATTGCCTATATAGTCTCAAATTCTACCACCCCAACCTCTTACTTTCCTTATTTATAAACTAATATATCCAAATACCTATTCAATATCGCAACAAAGACCAAAAATGAACTCTTGACCATACCCCCCACAATTTTGCTTCATTCTAATTCACTACTCACCTGCATACACCTAAAATATACAAAAAAATTTTTGTCATGTCTTACTTTCACTGCTACCACCCTTGATCTCTCCTTGCTTATGCCCTTGTCTTCCTACAGTATATTCATCACAGAGAGGTCAGAGGGATCATTTAAAAATGGGGGAACAACAGACATTGGAGACTCCTAAAGAGGGGATGGAGGAAGGGAAACAAGGATTGAAAAACTGCCCATTGGGTTCCATGATCACCGTTTGAGTGGCAGACTTTACAGAAGCTCAACCCTCACCATCATGCAATACACCCATGTAACAAACCTATACATGTACCTTTGAATCTAAAATAAAATAAAAATAAAAATTGAATGATGTCTGCTTAAAGTTCTCTAGTAACTCAGTAACACTTAGAATAAAGCCAAATTTCTTCCCATGGCCTTTCTATGTTGCTTGTGCAAGCCCTGTGCGTTTTTGTGTGCATACGTGCATAGGTATGAAAGCGAAAGATGAGAACTAGAGAACAAGATGTGCACTTTCAGATGTGGATTAATGGGAAGTTTTTTGAGATATCTGAGGACTTTCTTTTCTGTGTTTCTCACTTTTGTCTTTCAGCCGCTTGTCTGGGGACAAAGAGCCCTCTGTCCCTGTCCCTTTGCTTATCCTCTTTCTTCTTGACCTCATTTAGTACCTTTTGGTAGGAATTCTTCCAAATGCCTTGAGTCACACACACTTTTGGCAGACACTTTCCATATACCAGTTTGCATCTGCATAACACCAGCCTCTTTTTTCTGTAGAGCATTAAAGAAGGGGACCGGTAGCAGAAGCAAGCAATAGAAGGAAAAGGTGTTACTATGGGAAAAAAGGACATTTGCTCATGCATATGAATATGTCATTGCTCTGATTCTGATCTGTGCTTAGACCATGAGTAGACTCAATCTATGCCCTGCTAGTCAATCAAGGAGGTGTTGCTCTTAGATTGCCTGGGTTTTAGAGATTTGAAAGACTCTTGGGGATTTTAATGCAACAACATCTTGCCTGCCAGAATGGCTTTCCTAACTCAGGATCTGAGAGGTCTTCAGTCCCTCTACAGGTCTAATCTCACTTCATCCCTTTGTTATTCTGCAATTTATGCTAAGACTGAGTGCATGACCTTGAAGCTAGCAGCAACAGTGTATGTGAGTTCATTCCTCTCTTGAGCAGTGAGAAGGAATGCAGGAGTTTCCTTCTTAAAGTAGCTGAAGAACTTTCCCCCTAAGCCACAAAATAAACTATCTTCAGTAGTTTGTGGCTCATGTAGAATTAAAAACTAAATTGTTGGTACCATTATATGTGTGTCATCTAAAGTCAGTTTCTTATACTAACAATTGTGGAATAATTAGGTAATTTTATTCTGAATGCTACCTGGATGTCTCTTTTCACTCATTAAATGTTCAGACCAGGCCTGGATGTGAATGTTAGGGTCTTCATTTGTGGGCACTGCATAATATAGAAAGTCCAAAATACCTGTCCTCTCGGAAATATATCTGGCGAAGGGCAACCAGCTCCCACAGTAAAACAATATTAAGATATTAAGCACTGAATCATTAACAGTGAAATATTTTAGATTTCTTAAATTTTAGAAGGAAAATTAATCTTTCAGGTGATCTTGAATGAGATATTGTGAAGAAAAATATTTCTTAAGATTTTATATATCTTGAGCACATTGTAAAAGAGTCCTGGGGATCGTCTATTGTGGGGAGGTATGAAGAGTCCTGGGGGCATACTGGGGCAACTAAGGCAATATAAAGGGATCAATTCCTGGGTTTGGGGGTTCTCAGAATATCAGTATGGCTGTCAACTAGTGCTGTTGTCCTTATCTATACCTGCTAAATATATATAGCATTTATGTAAATATAACTTTTATGGCAACATTATTCATAATTATAAAATGAGTGGAAACAAACTAAACATCCCTCATGAATTGTTTAATTTATATCCATTTTTTACATTCCTCATGGATGTAAAATTAAATCAGTTTTTGCATATAAACAAAGAAGGAGGCCTTTATGTACTAATCTGGAGAGATGCCCATGATGTACTATTTTTTTTTTTTTTTGAGTTGGAGTATCTCTCTGCCACCCAGGCTGAAGTGCAGTGGCACACTTAGGGTCACCCCAGGGTCAACTTGCTGGGCTCCAGCGATCCTTCTACCTCAGCCTTCCAAGTAGTGTGAACTACAGGCATGCGCTACCATGCCCGGCTAATTTTTGGCATATTATAGAGATGAGGTCTCGCCAAGTTTCCTAGCTGGTCTCAAATCTGTGGGGCTCACGCAATCTACTTGTCTTGGCCTCCCAAAGTGCTATGATTACAGACTGAGCCACCTAACCCAGCCAACTTTTTTTTTTTTTTTTTTTTTGAGTTGGAGGCTCACTCTGTCGCCCAGACTGGAGTGCAGTGGCTGTTCCCGATCACCGCTGCCTCGACCTAATGGACTCCGGTGATCCTTCTGCCTCAGCCTTCCCAGTAGCTGGAATTACAGGTGCGCGCTACCACGCCTGGCTGATTTTTTGATTTATTGTAGAGATGAGGACTCGCTGCCCAGGCGGATCTGGAACCTGCGGGATCAGGCAATCCGCTCACCTCAGCCTCCCAAAGGCGCGGGATTACTGGCTGAGCCACGGAGCCCGGCTTCAGCCAACTTTTTAATGAGAAAAGCAAGTTGCAGGGCTAATATATACATTGTCATTTCCTACATTTAAAAACAAATAGTTACACATGTGCACACATGCATGCATGTTTGTTACATACACATTCATGCAAAAGCTGAGAAATTTTGTATCAAACTACTAACAATGATAACTAGAAAAGTAGACGATGTTAGAAGGTAGGATTACTGAAGGGAAATGTGTATTTTACTTTATATATTACATGACATTTGAATTTATACAATAAACATTGTTTTTGGTAATTCAAAATCATTTGTTATAGAAAGGTTTTACAGGTTATAGAAAGGAAATGGTTTGTGTGTCTGCGGGTATGTAAGCTGAGGATAAAAGGCAATGGGTTTAATATAGGGCTTATTTGGAAATTTTGCTTTCCTTACTATTATTATAACAAAATGATTCCTCATTTTGCTGAAGTAAAAGCAAGAAAATAGCTTTTGGTGAATAAATATATAATAATATATAAGTTTAAAAGTTTTATTTAATGATTCTACCAAACTTTGTTGGTCCCTTATCAAGGCACAGAAATGGGCAGTAGTAAATACATTAAGTGAATTCTCATCAATTTGTACTTTAAAAACATAGCTATATACATTCTGAAGACGATTTATTGCTTAAAGTTACTCCTTTATTTAGTGAAGGTGGGTAGAGTATATTTATTTAAAATATACTTGATTTAAAATTTAAGTATTTGACATCTATCTCATAGGTTCCACTTGAACTCCTGCACTAGGCATTCTGTTCTGTTCATGCACATGTCAGCAAGTCTCCATCATTCCACACTCACAGAGTCTGAAGAAGACAGAAGAATTTTAAAGTAGAGAAAATTAGGAATAGTAATAGGAAAAGGTTTGAGGGGATTGGCAAACCAGCATCATTACTGGCAACAATGTAGGGTAAGACACATGGGCTCTGGAAACAACTGCAGCTTCATCTTTATGAATGTGAATGTGAATGTGAATTGGAAACATCCCGTGTGTTTAAATGTGCACCTGATCACAAGTGCACATTTAAACACATGGATGTTTCCAATTCACATTGTCAAGTACAGAGAATAAAATCATCCAACAAACGTATATTTGGCACCCACTCTGTGCCAGGATCTTTGCCAAGCTCTGGGGCAAAACTAAACATGACGTGTTTCCTGCACTCAAGGTAGCTTGTCTACAAAATAATTGAATGTATAATAGTAGAAAGGGGAAGAGAAATAATGAATCAAACAGAGTCAATCTGGTTGGGATCAGGATGGAGAAAAGATAAGAAAATATGGAATATAGAAAATGCTATTCAGGAATCCATGGACATAATAATGGAAACACATCTATGAACATTACTTGGGCCCATAACCCCAATAACAACAGTCAGAGGTGCGTGGATGGGTACTACTTATTATATCTGACAGCAGCCTGGATTCTTCTTGTACCTGAGCAGACACGATAGTCTAATGTTTCTTGGCTGTCATTCCCTCAAGAAGAAAATGTCATGAAAATAAAATATCTTGATCATGAGGCTGCCCCAGTGGAAACTTCTATAAATAAAACCATAAACTTCTGTTGTCACTTCATGAAGAAAAAAATATAAATAGTGAATTGTGGGTACTGTCTGCAGCATCAGCTCCTACTTACTACTTTATTTTCATTTTATATAGGACAGGAGACTTGCTTCTCATTTTAATTTGAAGAAATACAGTATCTCACAGAGCAGAGATGAAAGAGAACATTTTGGATATCTGATTTTGAAAGTGTCTTTTTAAAGGCCACAATCATGCACAGCATTTGTCACAGAAATAAACACAAGATTGTTTCTCTGGGACTTGGCAGCAATAATTGAGCCAGTTAATACACTTAACCTCTTTTAGCCAAAAACATGTAGGTGAGCAGTAATGCTCACCCATAATGCAAAAAGCCATCACAGAGTCCTTAGACAGCCTGAAAGCTCCGGGTCCCAGGGAAGATGGAAATTTCAAAGCTATTTAATCCAGATTTCTGCCTTTAGGCAGAGGGGTGCCATTTTTGTCAGTTAAGCATCTATGATATTATTAGAGAGATTATGAATGTATAATAATTTCCCCTATATTTAAGTTTTATATTCTGTAGAAGTTATCAAAATATTGTCCTTTGATTATGCCTTATCCCTCTTAGGACATCTCACAGAGTCTTTTAAAGACTGCTGCTAGCTCATTTCTTTGCATAGGGTTTCTTTTTCCTCTCACTGTGATAGGAGATGCCCAATCAACACCACATTAAAATATTTTAAAAATAATCCATACATTCATTTTTAGACATCAGAGGAGATGAAATATATATAACCCAACACCTGGGAGACAGATGTTCTAAAAACAGGCCCATGGCACTCCTCTCTCGTACTTTTGTTTCTACCTGGTTGTCCTAGATGCATGGGAGTCACTCCCTTTGCTGTCATTTGCTCCTGCCTACACAGCTCTTCACCATTGGAAATAAACACACATATCTAATTATTAGAAGGTAACTACCATGAGAGGAGGCATGATCAACCTCATGTAATCCACACAAACCAAGATTCCCAAAGATATATACAATTCTAGCATTTGTTTTTAATATAGTTTTGTTGTGTTCACTAGATTCCAGTCTAATGGATCTCTCTGTAACATCGGGAACTTGGCCACTTATCTGTTGCTTTTACATGAGAACTTGATGCCTGTGAAATCTGGTAGGTTAACTCTACTATTTTTCTCCAAATAATACATTTTCCAACTTTTTGGGATGTACTACAGCATGCTTATTTTACCTAATACATTTTGATACTTAAACATTCATAGATCTTAAGAATTATAAGATTATAAGATTCAGAGTATTATAGATATAACAAAAGTTAAATGTCTTTAAAAGTTAAATATCTTTCCAAAGCATATTCAAGATACTTTGGAAAGATATCTAGTTAGAAATGGCTGATTGTCAAATCATAGACCATGTGACTAGAGGTAGAAAAGTCTACTGAACATTTCATTCTATATTTTAAAATGTTAACCGTTGTTTATGAACTGAGATAGGAAAAGGGAAGCAGATATTAATATTATTATATCTGTCAGGATATGGACAGAATATCTTATATTATACTTATAAATATGAATAAATTCCATTTAACTAAATTTATTACCTACTCTTATTAGACATACAAAAATTACATAGAGAGGCATTTTTTGCCCATTTCATATGAAGAAACAGAGACTCATAACCACCTAGTCATTCAGGGCTTTTAACCATATTCTTTATTATCTTTATTTTCTTTGAAAATTTCCAGTAGGAAACCCAACTCTTAATTAAGGAGTCCTAATATTTGATATGAAAAAAGATCAGATATTGTACAATGTGGAAACATGTAGTGAGTGCCAACACTTGAGATTTTAGAAGGGTATTATGGCTACAATATATTTTCCCTGAAGTTTACAGATATGGTTGCCAGTTAAAATACAAGATGCTGAGTTAAATTTGAATTTCAAATACATTTAAATTTCAAAGAAACAATTTTAGTGTAAATATACTCTAAACATTGCGTGAGACATGTTTATTATAAAAGTTTTTTTAAAATCTGATATTCATATTTAATTAGGTGCCTTATATTTTTATTTGCCAAGTCTAACAACCTGATCACAGATCATGATGGCAAATATTCAGTCTACACACCACCATATTGAGCCCTTTGCTTGCTCTAGTCTGACTCAAATGAAGGGATGTTCAATAAATCTATCACAAAATAGCAAATAGATGTTCGTAGATCTTTGCTTGGCAGATGAAGTTATAACTGTGTCTTTGAATTGCATGTACAGAGATTACTGAGCATTTCCTCTGGCTACTACAACAGTAGGATAAGAAAACAGCTCTTCATAAATTCTATGATATAGAAATCCCTGATTTATGTAGCTTTATAAACAGTGTCTGAAAACTGGTTTCAGAGTAAAGGGATTGATAGCTGATTGTCAGATGTGTCTGAATCACTTTGGGATAATCCAGGAAACTAGCTTTGTAGAATGGTCCAGCTTCAGTAGTCTTCTGAGAGACCCCACTCCAGGGGTAACATATCCCCTTGGACCTGAGGACCAGATACCTGTTTAAGTTATCTCTAGAGAAAAGAGAGCAGGAAGTCTCATAATAAGTAAATGTCATAATTATAAAATATATCTCCAGTGTCATCTGAATATAAGATGTTTTCTTTTTAATTTTTTTTTTTTTTGAGTTGGAGTCTCATTCTGTCACCCAGACTGGAGTGCAGTGGCTGCTCCCAGCCACTGCAGCCTTGACCTGCTGGGCTCTGGCGATCCTTCCACCTCAGCCTTCCAAATAGGCGGAATTAAAGGCACGTGCTACAGTGCCCGGCTGATTTTTTGATTTATTGTAGAGATGAGGTCTCGCTGCCCAGGCGGGTCTCGAACCCACGGGCTCAGGCAATCCACTCACCTCAGCCTCCCAAAGGCGCAGGATTACAGGCTGAGCCACCAAGCCTGGCTGATGTTTTCTTTTTTATCAAAAAATGTACTGTAATTTATGACTATATTTTGTCATTTCTTTATTTTTCTTCATTGTCTAAATGTATAAGCTTTTAAATGGAATCACAGAGTCCCAGCCTCTTTTACCTCTGAGAGGTTCTGGGGACAAAGATGGAGACAACAGCACTGCCACAAATCCTGCTTTCTCCTGTTTCTATAACACTGAATGAGAGGCCCCAAGTTCCCAATTCCAGGATCTCTTGGGACCTAGAAAGCTCACAGGTTTTGCTGGGTTCAGCAGGGCTTCAAAGCAATCCTCATAGAGCTGATTATTTTCAAAATATCCTAAACACATTCAACGAGACCTTTTATATCTTTGTTCCAAATTGCAATTCTCGAACTTGCTTCTTAAGCTGATACAACCATAGTGTAATATGAGGAGGTAGCCTGGTATCCACTTTGGACATCCAAAATGGCACCCATTTTAGAAAATGGTTAGTAATTGAAAACAGTAGTTTAAATACTGATATGGCTGGATAACTATTAAATCTATTTTATTTTTAAAGACATATCAAGAAAGCTTTTAAAAGTTTAGAAGCTAAAGAGAAAAATGTAAATACAATCATTCACTCTCCAGGAATGTGAATTCCTCTTCTCTGCATTGGTGACATTTTAGGATAAAATGTGAAAAAATTTTTCATTTAATTCAGTGGTCTCCAAAGTAGAATAAGCAAATAGGGCGGTGGGTAGGACTTAGGAGTAAAAAAATATGTTTACATATTCTAACCACTCTTATTCAACATGATACCAGAAGTCTTAGTCAGTAAAATAAGTTAAGAAAGTTAGCTGGGCTCGGTGGCTCAGCCTGTAATCCCAGAGCTTTGGGAGGCTGAGGTGAGTGGATTGCCTGAGCATGTGAGTTCGAGACCTGCCTGGGCAACTTGGCAAGACCTCATCTCTACAATAAATCAAAAATTAGCCGGGCATGGTAGCGTGCGCCTGTAGTTCTGGCTACTTGGAAGGCTGAGGCGGAAGGATCGCCAGAGCCCAGTGGGTCGAGGCTGCAGTGACTGGGAGCGGCCACTGCACTCCAGTCTGGGTGACAGTGAGACTCCAACTCAAAAAAAAAAAAAAAAAAAAGAATTTCTTGAATGTTTGTGACCACTTTTAAGATCTGATTGAATCATCATCATTTTGCATGTGAGATGTCCTCAATAAAAAGCTTGTTATTCCTTTTCTCTATTAGTTGTGCCTTGTGTGTTACTTTTTAACCTTCAGTCTGTGATATTTTTTAAGAAAACTATAATCCACTTATCTAATGAATGAATGTTAATTTATTAAACTGCATCATCAAATCTTAAAATCCATTTAACAGGACTGATCTAAGCAAAAGGACCATCAGTGGGGGACCTTGTCAGCTATGTGGTTTGGACTTTGTGGTGTTAATCGAGGATTGTATAAAGTTATTACATAGATCTTGAATTTCTATTTTTATGTATGCTTTATACTCTGTATAGTGTTATGATTCAGTATATGGCTTATTATATACAGCTTATTAGTAAACATAGCAAAACAAAATTTGTTGGCTAATGTATAATAATCTTTTTAAGCTAATAAAGCATTTTTAAAAATCGTTGAGTCCTGGTTTAAGTTATTGTAAGGCATTTGGTAAAGAAAATAAATTCTGGAGTGGCATTAACACAAATAACTCAAACACAGTAAGCAGAAAATAGGAGAGGATTGGAAATTCTCCTGTTCATGTAGACAAAATGCAGAAAATGCAAATATAATTGGAGGAGGATAGAAAGACCTTTTGTGTTTGAGGAAACTGCAAAGGAATTTTCACTTCCAAAGTGAAAAGGTGTACTGCATTTTATTTGGTGAGGGTTTGGGAAGGAAGGGAATTTGGGTCAGGAGACTCTTTAAAGATCCTTAGCAATAATAAGGGCAAAGCCAAGAACAACACCAGGCTTCAAGCATAAAGAACTCTCTTTGTACAGAATGAAGAGGCATTTTTGAAAAACAGGATGACAAAATCAGGCATTCCCTAAGATTCTGTCCTTCATCCTCTTATCCTCCCATCCAAATTCTTCTGTATACACTTTTCCATTTCAATATCTTTTAATATTGATTCTGTCTACACTTTTTCATTTCAATATCTTTTAATACACATCCTAACCTGGTCTCTTCCTTGAGTTCTGGAACCTCATTTCCAACTGTAACCTTGTACTTCTACCTTGATCCATTGTTAATTCAACATATGTTTATTGCATGGAATAAACGAAAGTGATATGTTCTCTGCCAGTAGGAACTCACATTTTAGTAGGAAAGACAAACAATAAATATATAATCATATAAATAAAAATATTACAGATTGTGATAATGACTGTGAGCAAAATAAAGAGGTAGATAAGACTGAGTGTAATGAATTGTGAGGTATGAATGACGGAGGTATGATTGTGGAGGAGAGGGAGTGTTTCAGATGAGGCAGAAAAGGGAGGCTTCTCTGGGGAATGTTCTATTGAAATCTGGAAAGAGATTGAGCCAGTCACTTGAAAAGATTGGGGGGAAGTATCCCAGGAGTACAGAATTGCTGGAGGAAATTTCCTGAACTGACAAAGAATTTTGTTTCCAAAGAGCAGAAAAGAGCTGAGTGCCCTATAGACTGTGGCTCAGAGCTGTTCAAAGACCAGTGCCACCAGTATCAGTATCATCCAGAGGTTATCAGAGACATGGACTTTCAGTTCCCATTCCTGTCCTGCTGAATCATTATTTGCACTTTAACAAGGTGTCCCAGTAATACGCATGCACATTAAAGTTTGAGTGTTGTCTTAGAACACGCGCTTAGGGAGAGGGTAGTGTGAGATGAGGCTGATCAGTAAGAAACACATCTATACAATAAAAGCACCTGGCTGTTTCACCAACACACAGATTTAGACATTCAATTTTTAAGTCAACACCTTTCCTTCTTAATATTTTCTTCTTCTACACTGTGCTCTTTCCTTAATGAAACTCCGCGTTTTATAATTCTTCCCCCTTTTGGTTCCACTTTCAAGTAGCTATGGAGTCCAGTCAAGTCAATATTCTTAGAGTCAATAACTCAAGTATCTATCCCTGATTTCATTTCCAGTTAGTACTCCTTTGCTCAATTGGTTCCTAATTTCACAAAGATATGGAAAGGTGTTTTGTTCATTCTACAGGAATCAGTGCTTATTCTGGGTGATGTGACACAAGGATTCTAGGAAAGTACAGACTTAAACTTTGAAATTGTGAAAATAAGATGCCTGGGCTTCAAAACTCTTAACATACACACAGTGGAGGGGAGAAAAAAAATGGCTCTCAGAGCCAAAGAATTAAAAGAAACCTGATGAAATGAATGAATATACTAAAGAAAGGAAGTATGAAACATAGGTAGAGGGTGGAGAAGGTACAGAGGCTTATCAGACATGGAAATGAAATCTCAAAGGCAAATCTTACAGAATTCTAGCGTAATTGGGAAATCCATCACTACTTTGAGGAAATGTAATCTCGACACATTTTAGACTACTTAAATCCCCTGCTTTGAGCTCTACACTCCCAAAGCAATGTTCCAATACTTTTTAACTCCTTCTGCAGGTCTGTCTTTAGCAAGAGAACATACTGATCATTTGCATTTTGAGTATTCTTGTCTGCATGAGAGTCATTTCTCACTGCTAACTGATAAATTGCAGTGTGGCTTTGCATATCTGTTTAATGAGATTGGAGTCCCCTCCTGAGAAACAGATCCGCTATTGGTGTGCCAGCCAAATTATTTTCTAAGCCTGTGAAGCAAAGGATCAGAGAGACCTTTGGAAATCTATCAAGACACAAGCCCTCTGAAGTTTTCTTGGGAAGCAGCCGAGGCTCTTCTTGGAGAGCACAACGTGCCTCCTGTGTCCCCATTGTTTTGTGTGCAGCAAACAATGCTTTGTTATTGTTGTTTAATTTCTGTACTAGGTGCCAGACACTGTGCTAAAAGCCGAGGATGCAAAAACGTTCAGTATGATTCCTGTAAGCATTGTATCACTTGTTATTGTATGGAATAATAAATGCTATTTGAGTTCTGGTTTGATCTCCAGTTTAGTAACAAGCAGGAGTAAAATGAAGAATCAGGGAATGGCACATAGGAAGAAGGAAAAAAAATACAGAAAACAGAGATCTGAAATGAAATGCTATCTCCTAGGGATCACAGTAGATTAACATTTATATATACGTGTGTGTGTGTGTGTGTGTGTGTGTGTGTGTGTGTGTGTGTGTGTGTGTGTTTGTGTATTATACCAAACCATTTAATCTTTTAATTATCTTACAAGGTAGATATTCTTTTCATCTCCACTCCTGGCATGAGAAAGTACAGAAACATTCATATCTTCTTCATGGTCACAAAAGTAACCATCCCAGAACCAGGACTGAAATGCCAGCAATGGGAAATCCAGGGTCTTGTCCTTCACTAATAGACTATGGTATTTTTAGAGCATTTTTGCTAAATTATAAATGCAATTAGAGCAGAGATTGCATTGTATTCTTTGATATTGTTCCATCATCATGTAGTATAGCCAAACATGATCAATAAACATATGTTACACGGTGGAAGAACAGAAGTAAAAATAATAGATGAAAGATTGAGAAGAGGGATTCTAATTAAATTTCTCAGATTGTAGTCCCAGGATTGCCTGAGCCTCCCTCATGTAAAGGGTTTGCTCATCTTGCTTGAGCAATGGGAATCATGACCTGATCCCTTTTTCCCTTTTCTAATACAGTTTACAGACCAGAAGCTACACTGTATAGCTCATGACTCTGATCACTGCACCACTCTCTTGTTCTACCTTTGTATATATCTTCCTAACAAATCTTCCTGAGTGATTAGTGCTAAATCACTATGTGCAAATTAAAAAAAAACAAAAACAAAACTTCTCATATAATAGATATACTATTTAATTACATTTTAAATGTAAGAATGTATGTTGTAATTTTTTATATTTCTGTGCCAGAATTAACAAGTAAAATGCATTTTCTATGCTTATTTCACAAAATACTCAGGCTGTTTTGGAATTTTAAAATGGGCTTTTTCCTTCCCCTTTCCATTTTATTCTTTTTGCTAATTTGTTTCTGTTTTTGTTTGTTAAGAAGTAATAAAATGCTAGAAATATGAGCATAGACTTTAGAACCAGACTGACTGAGATCAAACCTTGGCCCTTGCTCTCCAAGCAATGGCTTTGTCAAATTACTTGATCTCTCTATGCCTCAGTTTCTTTATCTATAGAATGAGTGACACTGACACCCACTTCATTGTTGCTAGAAAGATCAGATGGGAGAATACGGGTTGAGTATCCTTTATTCAAAATGCTCAGGACCAGAAGTGTTTCAAATTTAGGAATTTTTGGATTTTGGAGTATTCACATTATATACTTTGATTTTATACTAATTGTGCATTTTTGGATTTACAATATTTAAATTCTGGAAATATTATTAACCTGACAAGAACCAGTTTCACTGGTAAAATTTGTGCTGGATCTCAAATCTGAGTTTTTTCTTTTCTGTTCCTAGTACAACACCAGGAACAGACTAATGTCTAATAAATACATTAATATTCAAAGAATTATGTCAGGCTAGTTTGAAATATATTATTGTTTTTCATATTCACTTTATTTTTCTGACTTTATACTACTTAGTATAATTAACTTATATTTCAAACACCAGAAACAAAAATAAGCTTTAAAGCTCAGGGGATACCATGTAAGGAAAGAAAAGGTCACCAAAATCTTGTCAGGTCACAATTTTAAGAGCTCTATTGTATATATTGTAGTAATAATTATCTCCATGCTTTTATCTTGGAAGCATACAAACAGTAATTAAATTTTCACCCTGAGAAGGTAATTGTCTTCCTGATTTCTTACTTAGGTCCCATGGAGATAAATGACTTTACAAGTTCATATGGTGAATAATTTTAACACCTGAATTTGTAAGAGAAAAATCCAGAATAAAAGGTGTTAACTAAAGAACAGAAAACAGATTTCCAATTAAATTATTTACACAATTCTTTGTGTTGTTTTCTCATTTTTAAAGGTTAACATAAATT
Organism: Carlito syrichta; assembly: GCF_000164805.1. NCBI lineage: Eukaryota > Metazoa > Chordata > Mammalia > Primates > Tarsiidae > Carlito > Carlito syrichta. The sequence goes on from NW_007248618.1 coordinate 169,014, forward strand.
TCCAGTGGATACAGATTCACAGCATTTTTTCCGAAATATGTTTCACAGAGGAGCACTTTTGCCTACGGACATTTATGAACTCCTTCAACTCACAAAAATGAAAGAAAACAAAAAGCTAAAAAAGCTGTTCCAGCGCATTCCCATCAGCCTTCACTGTGCCCCAGGGATCTGGGTCTCTTTCCTCGTGACTTTAGCATGAGTGTGAAGTGACAGAGCATCGATTCTTTTTATCATCCAGGGTTAATCCAAATAGAGCAAACAGGTTACTATGGAAAGCACAACAACAACAAATTGACCTGGACTTTCCTTTCTCTTCTTCTCATGTATAGTCCTTGGCGCCCATCTTCCTAGAGGCAATTAATAACTTATATGATGGGTCTTTTATTAGCAAGTGATCTTGGTACAAAATGGTGTCCTTCTTTGTATTCCACAATCAAATAATACTATATGTTATTAACTTGTCTTTTCAATGAGTCTCTAAAGATTTAATTACAAAAAGAACAAATTAAAAATCTCAGCTCATTCATTGACATTGTAACAACTTAATTTTAAATATGCATAAAATGAAAAATAATAATGTCAAAATAGCTGAATCTACTAAATAGGTTCACATTTTACGTTAGCAAAGGTGAAATAAAGCATGAACACAAACCAATTCTCTACTAGTCTAGAAGTCCTTTAAATGTATAAATAGTGCAGTGCTTTAAACATTTACTCATGTATTATTTTATTTATTCATTTGTGCCTTCATTTATGTATTTATTTCCTAAAACTTTAGACAGACCTGTGATATTCAGAAACTTTAAGAGTACAGCTACTGTGTTTGAAATGGCCCACTCTGTAACTTAGTTTAAAAGTTACAACTTAAGAAATGCTGCTTGAGTTGGGAGGGACAAACATCTATAGTTATCAATGCTCTGTAGTCAATGCTCTGTTCTAAAGAATACAGATATAAGGAAAATAATTTTATTAGGTGGTATTTTTAAAGAGCTATTAATTTATGTATTTATTTTTTGCCATAAGGAAAGACTATGATCATAGATAAAAGCTACTTAAAGGGATATTATGTCAAAAACTGGGACAAGCCTAAGAGTTCTTCTGACTGGAAAGCTAGGGGAAACTGTCATAGCTAGGGATGCTGACATGAGATTCCAATATTAAGGACAAATGACTTTATTACCCATGAAAATAGCAGTAGCCAGAGAGTTAACATATGTGTCCGTCAGTTCTTCAAACCCATATTTCCACAAAGTAATGCTAGGAGGGCCAGGCGATGCCTGCACATAGTTGGTAGCATTACAGAAAAAAGACCTGGGGCGTAGGGAAAGTATAGTAATCCTGCTTGACCTTTGCCCTGGAGAAATCTTTTTTCCTCTTTTTTTTTTTCCTTTTTTAAAAAATCTGGGTAGCAAACAACCTCCTTCTACTCCAGAGGGAGACATAACCTCTATCTTCCAAGGCTATTTGCCATAAAAACATCTTGGCAGGCACTCATAAGATGTGCAGAGATACAGGGTGGCCATAAAGACTTGAGTAAATGGCTATTAAAAATTAAAATACAGCCGGGCTTGGTGGCTCAGCCTGTAATCCCATGCCTTTGGGAGGCTGAGGCGAATGGATTGCCTGAGTCTGAGGGTTCGAGACCCGCTTGGGCAGTGAGACCTCATCTCTACAATAAATCAAAAAATCAGCTGGGCGTGGTAGCGCATGCCTGTAATTCTAGCTACTTGGAAGGCTGAGGCGGAAGGATCGCCGGAGCCCAGCAGGTCAAGGCTGCGGTGGCCAGGAGCGGCCACTGCACTCCAGTCTGGGCGACAGAGTGAGACTCCAACTCAAAAAAAAAAATTAAAATACTCTATTTTTTTGAATAGCTAGTTACCATTTCTGAGATATATGTGACAAAACACTAAGGAGCTGTATTGAGCCTTTGACATAAAGTTGAAGTTTTGTAAGTGTCTTTTGAAAAAATGTATGAATTAATATTAAAAATGTCTCTAAGTCAAGATGAAGAGACATTTAGTAGCATACCTGAAACATTCACAGACATTTCACTATAGCCTGTAAGAGTGAGCTGCAGGGCTACCACATGTTATGCACCTGGAAACCAACACATTTAAGCAGCACTCATAGGTGGCATGAGAGATGAGGCCAGATAGGCAACTAGTCACCTGCTCAAAATTAGATCCTGGTGAAACAGAACAGGAACAGTCGATGTTCCCCAATAAAGTGAATTAGAGCTAGCTTTATTAAACTTCAATTAAATTGCTTATTCATTTCCTTATTTTCTTGGTGTAATCCCAGAAAATAAGGCAGTACAAAATGATGACTCAGAATCACAACACCACTAAAGTCTGAGGAACAAAGTAATATTATTTGCTCTTAGAGATGGTGGGATAACTTCCTTCATCCTGCAGGACTCAGCTAACTGTGAGAAGATGCCTTCTCCCAAAACTGGATCAATTTAGCTGTCTTCCTCTATGTTATCATAGCATCCTGATTTTAGTATTTGGTACTTGATATTGTAGTTGCCCCTTTACTAGTCTAAGTCACCAAGTAGGGATATAAGAAAATAGAAAACAAGAATTAAGCTATCATCATAGATACATACCCAATGTGCTTAGTACAAAGCTATATAGATTTGTAATAATTATATTTGCAAGGAATGAATGAGTAATCAATTAATGAAAAAAAGATAAACTTTAACACTAGCCTCTATAAGAATGAAGGTGACACAGTTAAATATAAAAGTCACTGCAAAATTATTTTGCTGAAAGATAAGAAATACTCTCATGTACACATGCACATATATATGCATTTCTACCTATATGCAAGCACACATATACATACCTATATAAGACATGTGTGTGCATTATACTGCATTTGCAATGTCTAGAAAGTTTGCAACAGTAAGTTTCCAGCAGTTTCAATGATTAAGATGTCTACTTATGCAATTAGAACAACAGTTACTTGGAATTGTTAAGCTTCATTATTGCCCTCACTTCTTTACCTCTTTCAAAATGCCAACTAAATTCTCCTCTGGACAGGAATAAATCATTTTAGCTGCTTTCCTGAGATAGCTACACTTCCTGGGTGCTTGATGAATGGGCTCAAATGGTGATGCCTGGCAGGCGATAAGTACCATATATGCTGTGGAAGGCAACTGTCTAAAATCGCAGCATAACTCCCTGCCAACTGAAACAGGAGTCACATTAAACACATTTCTCTACCGGTGATGGTTCATGTGGTTAGCCACTGTTCTTCTGGTCTGAGGTACATAGTGTGGTGAAGGCAGAAAGGACAGGTAATATATTAGAGGGCTTTCTTCTCTTGAGGCTATTGTCCGACAAATTTAGCAAGACTGATTAACACTGTGGAAGAGGATGTTCTGTTCTGATCGGGTTTCATCAGGAGGGCTGGGGGAGCTAACATTTGCTCTTTTTCTTCTGAGCTTACTTATTTGTAAGTGGAAGCCTTAATGGCCTACACTGACACTGGAAGTGCTCAGTGAGTACCCGGGCTATCACCAAGACAGGCAACACACAGACAATGCCCTGGCTACCCTAGGACCTACTCACGACTATCTTGTCTACCATCACTGCTCAGTCATGTAGTAAGCATGACCCCACTGCCCAACAATCAACCAAATAAAAGTGGAAATGGATCTCAGCAAAGTAGCTCCATTACCTCATTGCAAGCAGCACCAATAGACACCTTTAAGCTGCTGTTTTGTGAAATAAAACTAATGCTCTAAAACCAATCATAAAATATCATGTGTAAACATTGCCCTCTGATTACACTTGTGTTTTCTTTTTTGATTATGTCCTCTCGCTTTCAGTTGAATTTCTGTTCAGCATATATTGGAGATTCTTGTAGATGGTAATGGAGCCAGCTGAATTAAGCAAGTCCCAGTGTGAGTAAGTGTATAAAAAATTTTGTCTTCGTGTCAGTGAGTAAGTGGGCATGTGAGTGCTTGAGTAGGGCCTCAGTAGCAAGAGACCAGGGCTCTCCTGGTGAAGTGGCTGGTGACACAACTACTCTACTTGGTCTCTAGCACTTCCCAGGGTACAGAAGCCCAGTGCCATTTTTTAGAAATCAACAAAGCCCTTTCTGGGAAGAAGCTACCAGGAGAGACTGCCAGTTCCAGGTTCTGCCTCATCACTGTGGAGGGAGCACAGTGAGGGAGCCCAGAGGCAGGGCCCTACTGGAGAAGATGAAAGAGGTACTCTGCCACCATCTTGGAAATAGGGCAGGAAAGTGCTGCAGCTTGCTTATCACAAAGCAACAGACCCGACCCAATCTCTGTGACTGGCAGATTAACTACTCAGGGGTTGATTGTGACCCAGAGGGAATATCCTGAAAACACAAAATCTAGAAGGACAGGATAAGTACTGAGTTTCAGGCACCCACCCTATACCCTAATTCAATTGTGAGACAAAGGGTGTGGCCAGAAAAGGACAAGGAAAGATCTCCAAAGAGATCAATGGTGAGTCCAGGGCTGACCCAATTCCCTCCTCCCCAGCAATCCTCTGAATGTCAGACCCACACTGCTGGGACACGACTGAGAGGGACAAACCTAGGCAGAGCCTGGATATCAGCCAGATAGGAGGATTCTACTCCAGGATAAATCTGGCCGGGGCAACCCCTACCAGTACCTGGGGAAGAGACAGTCCCGCACCCTCCCACCAAAAGGAATCCTCCTGACCGTACTAGAGTTGGAGGGGAAGATTGAAGCCCCACCCACCCTGACTGGTTCCTCCTTCACTAGGCCGGACACTAGGGAGACTGCGAATGAGGTTGAAGTTCTGCAGGAAACACCAGAGAGGCAACTGAGAGGAACAATTACAGAACTTGTCATAAGATGGCAGGTTTTGTTTCTTTTTAAATTTTTAAATATTTTTCCTTCGTGCATGAATGTGTATATGGGGGTTCTATCTGCATCCCCCCTCACCCCCTTTTTTTTCCTTTCTTCTTCTTTTATTTTTCCTTTCTTCCTTCATTTTTCATTTTCTGTTTATGTGTGTATATGAAGGATTGACTGTTCATCTTTCAGGGTTTTTTGTTTGTTTTTGCTTTTTTATTATTCTATTTTTTTAAGTTAATGTGTGTGTGAATACACTTATGAAAGCTCCATTGTAATACTTTTTCTTTCTTTTGCTTCTTTTCTTTTCTTTACTCTTTTTCTTCTCTTTTCATTTTGGGTTGGGCATGTGTGTGTGTTTGGTTTTCCTGTTTTTTGTTGTTTGTTCTGTTTTGCTTTATTGTTATTCCAGTGTGTTTTAGTGTTGGGGTGTGTGTGTGTGTGTGTGTGTGTGTGTGTGTGTGTGTGCGCGCATGTGTGTGTGTTAACTTATTTTTTTCTTTGGTTTCTGCTCTTGCTGTTCTGGGGTTTTTTTGCATTATTTTTTAAGCTTTAGTCTTATTTCATTCTACTTTTCTTTGTTCTCCTCAATGCTGTTACTGTATCTTGGACTCGGGGGGTACACACACTTACCCATTGCATTAACATATAGAGTGGTGGTGGGGAGTGGATCTCAGGGAACCCATACCACAATCAGTGAACACTGTTATTTGCAAGTAGTTTCTGAATCCTAGCTCCCCTCCTCCACCTTGTTCAACTCTCAAAATTATAAGAGACAGCAAAGCTTCCCAATCACAGCCCTGTTTCAAAATAGAACAAATTCAGAGCCCTGATCAAGCAAGAATAGAGGACTGAGCAAACATCAGAAATGAAAGTCTCTCCCCCACGTGTCACTGAATAACAGAACTAAGGAAAAAGAAAGAGATCAGTCACAAATTAGGAAAAATCAATGGAAGAACATGGGTAATTCCCAGTGTTACAAACAGAAAATGCCTGAAAAATCAGACCCCAGAACCCAAACAGTGCAAGTCACCAAGACTGGTACATAATAGGGATTAGAAAATGGATGGAAAGAAAGACAAGATGCAATGCTGAAATAACTTGTAACAAAGATTTTGGCCATAAAAAATTCATCCAGGCAATAAATGACAAGATGACAAACATTGAAAGTAGAATTAATCAAGCAGAAGAAAGAATCTCAGAACTTGCAGACCAAAACATAGAATTAATCCAATCTGTAAAAAACATAGAAAGAAAACTCACAAAGAAAGAACAAAGCCTCCAAGAAATAAATGATTATATCAAGAGGCTCAAACTATGCCTGACTGGTATCATAGAAGAAGAAAGGAAAATGGAGAACACCTTGGAGCAAGTATTCCAGGAGGTTACCCAAGATAACTTTTCCCATTTCACCAGAAATGTGACCATTCAAATACAAGAGATACAGTGAAACCCTGCAATACATCAGGTGAGAAGACCAACCCCTAGATACATAGTAATTTGCCTGCATAAAATAGGCACAAAAGAAAAAATCCTAAAGGCCACAAAAGAAAAAGTTCAGACTATCTACTGGCAAAAACCAATCAGAATAGCAGCAGACCTATAAGCCAGAAACACTACAAGCTAGAAGGTACTGGAGTCCAATATTCAAAGTCCTCAAAGATAAACAATTTCAAGCAAGAATTTCCTACCCAGGCAAGCTCAGCTTCATCAGCAGTGGAGAATTAAAATCCTTCCCAGATATCTAATCCCTAAGAGATTATGCAGCTTCCAGACCAGCTCTACAGGAAATGCTTAAATAGGCATTAAGCATAGAGAAAGAGAATAAAAAGAATGACCACACACTTCCCAAGAGAACAGCAGAACACAAAATCAATAGAAAATGCGCTGCAACTGCAAACTTGAAAGCATACACATGCATCAACCCAAAAGCTAAAAGAAAACAAAGAAAAAACTTTATAAGAAACACATGATGAGGATAAACAATCACATTTCAATGTCAGCCTGAGTGCGAATGGACTAAATGCACCACTCAAAAGACACAGAATGGTAAACTGGATAAAAAATCATGATTCAATAATTTGCTGCATCCAGAAAACTATCTCACTACAAGGGATGCAAACAGACTCAAAGTTAGAGGATGGAAAATGAGTTTTCAGGTGAAGGGATCACAAAAGAAGGCAGGAGTTGCAATCTTAATATAAATAAAACAACTTTTAAGCTATCAAAAATTAACAAAGATATGAAAGGACACTACATAACGATAAAAGGTTCAATCCATCAATAAGAAATATCTATTCTAAACATATATGCACCCAACACAGGAGCACCAGCATTTATAAAGCAATTCTTCCTTTCTCTTCATGTTCCCAAATCACACCACTTATATGAATTCAGTTTCAGCCCATTGTTCCCTGGTCCACTGCCCTCATTTCTTGAATGTCTGAACTCTTATCTCATTGTTTACTCTCTTCACTTCTCCTGAGTAATTATTGGCAATTTTAATTTCCACATAACCATTTTAACACTGTGGCCTGTGAATCTTGATTTCATCTTTTCACTCAACTATGCCAAGTTTTAGTGAGTCACACCATAGACTCTATCTTTATCAATAACTGTATTACATTCTTTATCTCAAGATCAAATAGCTTCCGCTAGTTCTTCATAATTTTCTAGCTCATTATCCTAAGAATCTGACTCTAACAGTTTTTCAGCCCCACTGAGATATACGATTTTCTGAACCCACCACCTTTTTCTGTTCCTTGTCTAACTTATGTTCTCACCTCTATCCCTACCTAACTTAAGTTCTATAGCCCATCGTTATATTCACTTCCTTCCACTCTACCTCACATTCCTTGCATTCTCATGATTTTTCATTCCTGGAAAATTCCAACATTGGTTCCTTTCATCTTGATGTCTATGCAGTACTTGCCTACCTGAACATGCTGAAAAAAATACACAATCATGTTAACTGGTATCCACTTAAATTAAGACAACTTATTTCATGTGCACTCAGCAATCCCACTGTATTTCCTCCCCATATTCTTGTTCATATAATGAGATGCATTTCTACTGTACTGAGAAACTACAAGAGATTAGAAGAAAATTGCAGATATTTCCATTATTTCATGTTCTCAACAACTTGCATCTCTGTCCATGTCCTCTATCTTCCTGCTTTATTATGGTCACATTATCCTTGCTCCTAACGAAGCCTGTTCTCTCTACTTCTCTACATGGTGCTGGAAACCACCTGTCTCCTCTTGCCTAGAACATCATTTCAATACCTGTTAGCAAACTGCACCTGATATCAGTGTCTTTTGTCTACTTCATTCTTTCCATCAGCATATAGATATGTGTTAATTTCTCTTACGTTAAGTAAATAAACTGTCTGCTAGCAGTCAAGCAAACTCTACTTCCTTGATTCCTACTCTCAAAAAGTTGTTCGTACTCCCTGCCTCTTATTTCAATATCCAACTCCAGTTAGACTTTTACTTGTACTATTTGACTAAAACTTCTCTTGTAAAGGTTACCAATTATTGCCTATTGTTAAATTTAATGGCTGAGTGTCAGTTTTCACTTCATCAGCAGCACTACCTATTGTTACTATCCTTTCTCTCTTCGAAGCACTTTCTTCACTTGGTTTTTAAAACACAATATGCTCCTCATTTTCCTCCTATTTCCTTGTCCCATATTTCCATCCCCCTTGCCAATTCTATTTCATTTTTCTTTCTAAACATGAGCATAGCCCAAGGCTCTGTTCTCAGACCTCTTTACTTTATCTTGACTGATCTCAACACCTTCATTGCTTTAACCATCTAAATCATTATGACTCCCAAGTATCCATAACCTGGGCCTCTCTCCTCACCTGACATCCAGAGTTATATTTACCACTGAATCTTGACATCTCTACTGGGATGTCCAATAATTGGTCAACTATAACACATTCAAAAACAGGCTCCCAGTCTCACCTACTACATACACACACCTCTGTTTCTCCCACAGTTTTCTCTTTCTTAGTCAATAGCAACAAAGTGGGTTTTGCAGCAATGCAAATTATACTATTTTTTTTTTAACATGCCAGCCATATTGCCAAGTCAGGCCTTTGCAATGGTCTTTCCTAGTCCTACAGTCTGTTTTCCAATGTTAACATAGCTTGTTCCCCATGTCCTTTGTCTTTGCTCAAATGTCACATTTTCAGAAGACTCTCACTGATCCCTTACTCAAGAATCCTTTTTGCTTCCTGTTTATTTTTATCTATTGCCTGATCAATATTTTACTTGTAAGTTTTTAATACTAATATTTATCACTTATCTACTTCCTCTGGAACATGAACTCAATGAAGTTGTGTTTTCTGCAAAACTCCATACTCATAATAATGACCAACACACAGCAGTCTCCATATAACTATATTTGTTGAATGAATGAAATCTGACCGCTACTCTATTAAATTTTTTAAAAAGCCATTTAGGGAGAATTGGCAAGTAGACATCATTACGTTCCCACCTACAGAGTATATTTCCTTGTTAAAACTTTTTTCAATGTTTACACATGATGACCCTTCTTATCTTACAATTGATCTTGCTTCTCTAACCTCTGACCCAGGAAATCCAATACCCACATATAGTTTCAGGCCTAAAAGCTAGCACCTAGGGACCTGTCTGGTAGTTGGCTACTGGGCAATAAGCCTAAGAAGGTCAATGATAAAGAGAGAGTTAAAGATCTTTGTTCAATCCAGACTAATCACTACTGATCTAAATTTATTAGGTAAACATATTTTTAACATCATGATTATTATGTATTGCTTATAGAGAGTTAACATAGGATTTCTATGTGATACCAAAATTAACTTTGCTGTTGCTGTATGAATTAGAGATTTTTGAAACATTCTGTTTTCAATTCAGTTTGGTCTAGCAACATATATTAGGAACTTTTTTGTGCTCAGTATTGTAGTAGGCACTGAGGGACTATAAACATGCTAGTTCTTAGCACTTTCGATAGAAAGTTAGACATACCATAATCATGTGTATTAAAATACCAATGACATCACAAATACCAATATAGCATGTAACAATTAACATTTACTATTAAGAATGGTTCCAAGATGACATTAATATTAATAAAACTTCTTAAGTACTGCAAGATATTTCTGGCAGGTCCTGGCTGTCTACCATAAAACAAGCTAGACATCACTTTGCCATCCTTTAATTCTCCTGAACTGACAAGTTTTCTCCTGAACTGACAAGAACCACCTTGATGTATATTTTATATTTATTGATTGTGAATGATCCATACTGTAGAAACATTATGCTGTAGTCAGTAGACAGCCTGGGTTCAAATTCAGCTTTGAGGATAAACTAGCTAAGTGACATTTGTTAAGTGAAAACGCCCTTAAAAATCTTATCTTTCTTCTCTGTCAACTGATGATTATACTATCTAGTGGTACAATTTAATAGAATAAGGCAAATAAATTACAGAGAACACAGAGGATTGAACAGTAGTTATTAGAGGCGGTAGCAGGGCTAGCATATGTCTGATTCTTGGTGTAACACAGCTACTTTTCATTCAACCTATTTTATGAATGCTGGTGTCTTTATTAATGTGTGATCAACCTGTCTTATACACATAGCACTTTTCATTTCCCTGTGGCTCTCATTAGATTTACTGCCCCCAGAGGTAAGAATAGCCTCCTCTCTTTTCTGCAGCTCTGTAGAGCACCCAAGGCAGCATACTTACTGCACACAGAGAGTTTTAATAAGTTTTCAGCCCTAGGGATATTTTTTCAGAGTTAAATTGTTATAGAAAGGAATAAACTGACAAATAGGTTGCAAAGATCTGGACAGTAAAGATTTACAGCAGGAATGGCATTTCTCCCCCCAGTAGAGCAATTGTTGTGTTCCATTTCAGATATTCAGAGTTTTTGCAAAATTTATGGGAACAACCAAGGCATCTATAATCTCTCCTTTTATCCCATCTACTGAAGTACTCATTTTGAGAACTTCAGAACCAACAACAGTACAAACGTGGCTCTGCCTTGAGTGTTTGCCTTCCTTTGTCTTCCTGTCTAAAAACTCCAGCTTTTTAAAATGAATTTCAAATAAACTCCAAGTCTCATGGAAAATAGAATTATAGCACATCACTTAAGTGAGAAATTCTGCTTTAAAATTGCTGGATGAACATGAAAATGGTGCCTGTGAGGAGCAAACCCTGCTTGCTAGCATTTTTCACATCCCCAAGTACCCCCTCAAAAAAGGGGCAATGAAAAATATCTGGGGGTGGGGAGTAACACACATTAGAAGCACTGTTAGATGTACTTGACACACTCTACAAGAAGACATTGGTAAAGAGATATCCAAACAGATCACCGTGACTAATGTCAAGCATACCTTTAGACCCCACAGGGTCTCTTGATTAGCTCTGGCAGCTGTAATATGCCTACATTGCTATCAGTGAATGCTAATTTTAAAAATCTAATTAAATATTAAGAAGGCAGTGCACATCCTTTCTGCTGATTTGATACCATAATTAGAGACAGTTGATCACACAGACCAAGAGAATGCTATCGCTAGCTCACAGGGTAGCTTAAGTGGCACTAATACAGTGAATACATCAAACTGCAGACATGAAGTGTTTTATACTTACTGATGTTGGCCCTTCTTTTAATGAGAAAATCTTTGAGACACAATTTTCATCATAATGTAATTTGCATACATTTGTTAAAACCACCTATTGCATCTTTAATGGCTTTTTCCTCCCCTAAACAAAGAGATTTAGGTGGGAAATTCTCAGAGTACTGTCCTAGAAAAGCCAAAGTTGTCACAACCCAGATTCTGACACAGAGAAAGTCACTGTAGCTTAGTTTTTCTATCAAAAAGAAATATTCATGATTGACTCTTTATTTCTAGAAAGCGTCCATCTGTCAATCATAATAAACAAACACACATCTTTATTACCTTTGCAAATAAATGCTCTTTTCAGCCTTCAAACATTGTAGGTCTTAATTCTTTGCTATATTTGCAGCTAAATTCTCAAAAATTATTGTGGACTCTATCCTTCCCACCTTCTGCTCCATGGGCTCCCCATTCCTCAGCACCTGTTGCTTTCCCGTCTGTTGAGAGGCACGCCTTCTTATCCCATTCACTCCCTCCACACTTAAACCTCCAAGCGCACCTCTTCCCTTCATACTCTCCAGATGGTTCCCGATGTTCTCTGCTTCTAACATGATTCCTGGTAACAACCATTTCTTTAAAATAAACTGCAGAGCAGAAGACTCAGATTATTGTAAATTCAGATAAATCACATAATCTTGTAGATTTATTTGATATCTCTGAAAAAAATGTCCCAAATATTTAACTTTTGTGTGGGCAGGGTAACTTCTGGTTTTTCATTCATTTATTGCTTCCTTTCATCCTGTGAGTGTGGGGAAGGAGGGTGTGTTTACACACTGTCTCTGCTTTTAAAAGTTCTAGTTCAAAGTTCTAGCTTTCTCTAAAGCTATCTCTATTTAATCTGTGAATTAGAGAAGGCTTAGTTGATGATTATTTCAGAAATATCTGTTTGACTCCTTCAAATAAAAGGAGGTAATTTTGCTATTGTAGTTGAAAGAAGATAACTATTTTAAATAAATGAATCATACCTTGTAAACTTAAAACTTCCAAATACTAGTACTGAATAGAAAGTCTATATAAAATAACAAACTTTTAATTTATCTAAACTTTTTTATTCTAAATTTTAAAAATGTGTCCTGTGTAATGATTTAAACAACATCTGCCTAACCAGTGTTCGAAGTTACTGTATTTAAATCAAATCTGTCCTATTTTAAAAGTGCAAATATGGATAGTCTAACGAGTATAATATCAGCTACATTTATTTTTCATTTAGTATTTTTCATGCTTATAAGAATCACTTAACTGTTTTCTACTTGGCTAATAACATTTTCTGTTCTAAAATTATATGAAAAATACAGCTTTCAAGCTAATCCCTGTAGATGTAACTCATTTAGAATTAGGCCTTGAAATCTTACAAAATAAACTACTTTGAATTACAGAATCCCCCCAAAAGATAGACTGAACAATTTCAAGTTAACCTGCAATTAACTAACTGCTTGAAGTTTCTGTTAAATTAGAATGCTCCCTGCATCTTAGCTTGTGGGAATCAGTTTTATCTGGTTACACTGGGGCAGGGTTAGACTTGATGTTTAAGATCCTTGGAGGGACAGTAGATTGAGGAATCTTAATGTGAGAAGCCTCTGCTCTGTTAGAGCAGGTGCTGAATGCTAGAGCAAGTTCAGTCAAAAGGGAAGAATAAGACAACCTGTAGGTACTAGGAAAGTCTAACCAGAAAAATGGGGTGTTTTCTGGGGAGACTGAACAAAGACAACCCATACTCAGACATCAGCCCTTGGCGCAGCGGATATTAGGAAAACTCTGTTATCAGGTAGCAATCTCTATTCCAAAGTTGCAAATATTTGCTTAGCATGTATATGAGTAGGTCCCACTCTAAGCTTCTTCCTAAAAGAGTTTATGTATTATTTTCTTTGTATGTATTCCATGTTTGTGTGTGTGTGCACTTTTTAAATCAGTTTGAATCTACCAATTCTAGTTATTTTACCTTGGTGTAAACAGATACATGAAGTCATTCAGTGGATCATTACATGTGATTCTAAATTGTATTGCATGTTGTTTAAGAAAAACAATAACTAAACCTGATTCTGCCACAAAAGCAAAAACATTGTTTATATTATGCTTCACAATATTTTTTATATTTTATTTAAAGTATATTGTTAATTAAAATTATGTTTTTTGTTTAAGAACAAATATGTCAACTATGTTCAATAATAATTCCCAGATGCCTTACATTGATACTTTGACAGATCTATAATCACCTATTAGAGGAAACAGATACTTCTAATACTACAAATGAAGAAACTGGGGCATAATGAAAGTTTTGTACTGTAATTTTGAACTGAAAAGGTGAAGAAAACTATAAAACAATCCTAAATGGCAAGTCTATGATAAATGCCCTTTTCATTCAACAAATATTTATTGTATGCCTGATATGAACATCCACTAACATAGCTAATTATTTATTTGCACCATCTACTGAATCTGGAACAAACCTCATGCTTTGCTAATAATTCCTCTCCGAGTCTTTTTTCTACGTCTTTGAAACTTAAACTTTGAAATAGAACATAGCTATCTCAATACTGTGCTCACTTTAATCTCAAGTCTATTTTGCATATATTTTCAAAGCTAAGTATCAGCCGGGCTCGGTGGCTCAGCCTGTAATCCTGCGCCTTTGGGAGGCAGAGGTGAGTGGATTGCCTGAGCCCGCAGGTTCGAGACCCGCCTGGGCAACATGGCGAGACCTCATCTCTACAACAAATCAAAAAATCAGCCGGGCATGGTAGTGCATGCCTGTAATTCCAGCTACTTGGAAGGCTGAGGCAGAAGAATCACCAGAGCCCAGCAGGTCGAGGCTGCGGTGGCCGGGAGTGGCCACAGCACTCCAGTCTGGGCAACAGAGTGAGACTCCAACTCAAAAAAAAAAAAAAAGGTAAGTATCTTAGGCTATATCCCAGAAAAAGATAGGAAGTAAAGCATTTAAAGAAGGAATTTCTGCTGAAAGTAGGAGCAGGAAAAGTTCTGCTATGTACCTGATATCCACCTAAATCCTTGAAGACATTGCCACTGAGTTCTTTAGGTTGCTACAAACCAGATTTAGGCAACCTGTACTATTGTTTTATCTTTAAGCACCTTCTGATGCTAATAGTGAGGTGTAGGAACGCTAAGATAATGATGAGACTTTAAAGATAATCCTTCAGGTAGGAAGGTCTCCATCTACCAATGCCTTCTTCTTCATCTGATCTTCAGAAGAGCAACCTCATAAATAATGACACAATGAATGAATTTCTTCCACTGACAGTGTATTCCAGTTGAAACAGTTACCATACAAATTTTTATTACTGGATCTTCAAAGTTACATAAAAAGTTAAAAAGTGTTTTCTATACCTTTCCCTGAAAAAGTATGTGATTTAATAACTCAGACTAACTCTATGTCTCTCATACAGAAAAAATATATATATTAGGATGTCAAATGCCCAGTATTCTGTAAAAAAACACTTAAATTTTATCTAATGAATACATGGAGCAATATCACTATATTTTGCCTCTTAAATATTAAAATGATGGATTGTTTATTTAGTTCAAAAGTGCTCATGTATGATAGTTACAGCTTTGTTCACTCTCCTACAGGGGGATTTCTTATTGGAAACCACTGACTTTTACTCATCTCCTTCCATTATCCTCTACTCAAGGAAAATTAAGCATTTTCCCTGGGCCTTAATATGTATGTAACTGGGGAAATTGATGGAGCATGGAGGAAGAATATGAGAAATGTCCAGGCTTATTAGGATTTACTAGAATGCTGCTCAGGCTGATGGGGTAAAAAGACTAGAATGGAAATAAGATTTAGAAGAGTGAATAAAAGGCTTGTGATGGATCTGACTAGAATGTAAATATGTTCTTTCAAATTTAACATTTTTATTTAAATTTTTGACATACAAAAAGTATTATGTAATTAATGTAGACAACTTGATGAATCTGAAGATGAGACAATCACCACAATCTATTCCATTAACCTTTTATCACCTCATCTTATCAACAATATAGCAGGCTTGCATTTTGTTTGCACCTTAGTCTATGGACAGGAAGTTTTGAATTGACTTCTTTCCAGTACCTGCCAAAGCCCTAAGCAAGAAAACATGTACTATTTACAAAGTCATTTAAAAGCACACTATCTCTTGTCTGTTTTTTTTTTTTTTTATTGTGAAGTTGTGGGGTACAGTTAAGGGTTAGGTATACAATTGTGTTTCATTCAGGCACCCTGTTGATATGGGGTGTTTCCCCGTTCCCAGACAGATATAAGGCTTGATCTTGGTATCAGGTGGCACACACACACACACACACACACACACACAAACCAAATAATAACATGCTTTCATTCAGTATTAATGTAATCATATGCTTTTAGCTTTCATTACAAATCAATAGCTAAAATATATTTATGAAGAATTCTTTTGTATCTTTCACAAATCCATTGTTCAGATATTACCATTTATTGTGTCTAACTCTTGTTTTTATTCTTTTGACTGTCCCCAACTCTTGTTTTTGGATCCTTGTAATATATTACTTTTTAAACTTTAGTGCCAGAAACTTCAACATTTCTTCAGTGATTTATGTTTCATAACATCTGACTATAAGAATTACACAGCAGTCCTTTTCCATACTTGCCTTATATTCAGAAGCTCAGAGCTAAATTTTATGCTCAATCACATAAACTATATTTTTATATATTTGCATTTTCCATTTTTTTTTTTTTTTTTGAGTTGGAGTCTCACTCTGTCACCCAGACTGGAGTGCAGTGGCCGCTCCCGGCTACCGCAGCCTCAACCTGCTGGGCTCTGGCGATCCTTCCGCCTCAGCCTTCCAAATAGCCGGAATTACAGGCATGCGCTACCACGCCCGGCTGATTTTTTAGATTTATTGTAGAGATGAGGTCTCGCTGCCCAGGCGGATCTCGAACCCGCCGACTCAGGCAATCCACTTACCTCAGCCTCTCAAAGGCGCGGGATTACAGGCTGAGCCACCAAGCCCGGCTGCATTTTCCATTTTATATAATTTTTATTCCATATTTTTATTGTAAACTCTGCTTCATAGTGTTCGTAACAAAACAGACTGTAAATTAATGGAGTATACATTTTATGTGTCAGTAAAATGTTGTTGGTTTTTTGGGCATGTTTGTGTCATTTTGTTTTGTCTGGGCTAAGAAAAAGTAGTTAATAAACAGGAGACAAATAAATTGTAAGTATAGTAACAGGCTGCAATATTAAAATCAGTAATGTTTTGAAGGACAACATATAGATTAGAAGATGTTGCCTGCTTTAGTACCTCTTCTGGTTCCATCTAAAAGTAGCCAAGTCATAACAGAATAGAACATTTCATTCTAAACCAGTCAGTCACTTATTTGTCCAGAGTTTTTACATCAGAATATTCTGCAATAACCTTAACTTCTAGATTGCATTTTTAATCAAATAAGGTAATAACAGTGCACAAAGAAATGAAAGTTTAGATGAGCCAATTGACTGGAATGGATTAGAATTGCAATTTCTTATTTGATATGGTCAGTCTGCCCTATCCATTTTCATTCATTCCTCCTGGACACTAAGTTAAGCAGAACTTTGTCAGTTACTACGAAAGTCTGATTCCTTTATAACTTCACCAAGGTTTATTAATTTAGGATGATACATGTGAAAATTTCATGCAAGAGTCCCTAGCTACTAACTCATCCAATACATATAGTCTAACACCAATAGAAATAAGACAGCTTGAGAATAAGACAAATGTCCTGGAGGTTGGCGTTGGATTACATTATTACACCCCTCTGAAAGTCTCCACTCACGTGGCTACAAAGTTTCATTCTCGAGGTACTTATCCAGATACTACTACAAGATGATGCCTGCACTTGGTACACATGTGAGAAGACGTGCATTGTAAAAGCTCATCTCACAGGATGAGCTCAGCACTATAGGTTGGTAGTATTATGACAAAGAAACTCAGCCTACATCATACCTACATACAAGATTTTAATCAGCAGTGAATATGAAAATCTGAAATCATATATCAAAATAATCAAAATATTCTGCATATATCAAAATGAAAATTCACCTTGCAACAGATACTAGGTTTCAGTCAACAACATTAATCATGTACCTATGAAAAGCAAAATGTTTGCTTCATGCATTTCTTAAAGATACTCTAGTGGCACTATCAATGGGGTAGATATTATGCTGATTCATATTTTCAGAGCTAGAAACTTACAACCTGAATAAGAAGAATGCATTAAAAACTGAAATATATTTCACAGACAACAAATCAATAAAATTCCAAGTTCATTAAATGCTGAATGAATTAAAATGAGTCGTGATGTCTATTGTAGGTTAACAGATTTGTGCTGGGTTTTGAAGGGGGTTAAAATGTAAATTAGATGATGAAGATTCTGGGAAAATAGAGTTTTCTGTGCCAAATTACTAAGGCTGAAACCAAGAAGTCTAATAAAGGAGAAGTTAATTGAGTTCATTTACCCAGAATGGAAGATTTTCTCACAAGGCAACCAAACATGAGTCTGGTGGGTTAGAAGACTGTTAGTGAGCCCTGAAGTCTAGACTGAGGGTCAAAAAGTAATCCTGTGAGCAACTCTCCAGCTGAGATTGGATCACCAACCAGAAATGTTTGGATTCTAGTCAGATATATTTAACACAATGATTCTCTGGTGTAAATTGGCACATTGGATACATAGATGATATATGACTTGTCTCAAAAGTATCTACTGGTGACCAAATGGGTTCACAATATAGTATTTTCAGCAATAAAATCAAGAACCCCAAGCAGACCAACAGGTGCAAATTTTTTGTTACCATTAATAATCTGTTGCCGGGCTCAGTGGCTCAGCCTGTAATCCCGCACTTTGGGAGACTGAGGTGAGTGGACTCCCTGAGCTCATGGGTTCGAGACTAGCCTGGACAACTTGACAAGACCTCATCTCTACAATAAATAAAAACATTAGCCAGGCGTGGTAGCATGTGCCTGTAGTTCCAGCTACTTGGAAGGCTGAGGCGGAAGGATCACTGGAGCCCAGCAGGTCGAGGCTGCGGTGGCCAGGAGCGGCCACTGCACTCCAGTCTGGGTGACAGAGTGAGACTCCAACTCAAAAAAAAATAAAATAAAATAATAATAATAATAATAATAATAATAATAATAATCTGTGATAGTCATCCTTCTGTGTTCTCTTTGCATCTACAGTCCTAAAAAGAGAATTAATTAATTTAAAGGCTATACACGTTTTTCTTTTTTTTCTGGATCAGCCTTCCAGGTAGCTGGAACTACAGGCATGCGCTACCATGCCCGGCTGATTTTTGATTTATTGTAGAGATGAGGTCTTGCCAAGTTGCTCAGGCAGGTCTCGAACCTGTTGGCTCAGGCAATCCACTCACTTCGGCCTCCCAAATCGCTGGGATTACAGGCTGAGCCACCGAGCCCAGCCACTTTTTTCTTAAATAGCTTTATTAACTCATGCTAAGTAAAGATACAACAATCTATAGGGAAAATAGATAATATAAAACCAGTAGATCAATAAAAGTTTATCTCATACTGCCAGAATATAACAACAGGAAAGAAAATCAATTACACACTTCGTTATTTTTTTTCTTTTTTTCACATTACAATTATTCCCAGTAATATAGTTTCTTGTGGGACTTCTAGAGTTAAAAATTATTTTAATATGCTAATTGATACACTGCAGCATGATATCCTTCTTTAAACAACCCATCTTGGAATAATTTAATTTAATTTAAATTGCTGAATAATGTAATTAAATTGTGTTCAGGTAGTGGTTACCATGGAAAATCACCAGTGATAATAGAAACAGTAAGTATTTGAATGTGAGATGATAATAAACTCTTACAGCACTCCAGGATTCCAGTTTCAGAGGCTTAACATTGTCACATATGCATAAACATAAGCATTTCTGTCATTGCAAGCCCATAAGTTGTATCCTACTGTGGTAAATATAAATGACACTTACAATCATGTTTAATACACATTCATATTATAATTACCATGTAATGTCACAAAATATGTTCAAGAGAATGAGAAAGACTCTCGTGTCTCTAATTACAAATGTTTGCACTCTCTAGTCCAGTGGGAGGAGCATGCTTTCCAGCACAACACTAAATCTCATTTTTATTTCATTAAGAAGCAATCAGAAGTTTTATTCAGATTTCTGAACTAAAAATGAAGGCTTATCTTTCATAATCAATACTACTGACTGAACTCCAAATAGATTTTGAAGAATTAAAGAACTTTAATTTAATATAAAATAAAATTGAGTAATCCAAATTAAATTACTTCATAGTTTTTTTATTATGCACTAGAAAACAATTAGGCTATGTTCATAAATATATATTTAAAAGACAGATGCCTAAGAGTTAGTTTGTATGTGATATTAATGAAACTGAGACATGCTAGTTAATAACTATCCTAAACAGTACACTGAGAAAATATTTCACTAGTTATCCTGTTGACTCACTTAAAAAATAAATCAATGCCTTTTTCTCATCAGAGTGCACAGGAAATAAACTGATATAATAGTATCTCAACTAGAACACTAATTCTTAGCCTGGATGAGGAGATATCTTACAATTTTCTAGGCATAGCAAAACATTTTATATATCAGAACAAAATCCTTAGTTTGTGAAGAAATGTAGAATGCATTAGTTCATACCTGAATTAGTCCATTCAAATTTTCTATGAATAACTAAATTATATGCAATCATAGAATAAGCATTTCAAGCTTTCTGGATAAGTCATCTCTTCATAATGACTCAACTTTGTTGTTTTGGTGCAAAAACAACTATACACACTACATGGACAAAGATTCCACTAAAACCATTTGCAAAAGTAGGCTGAAGGTTGGATTGGTCACAGCAGCCACTGTTGGCTAAGCTGAGGCCTATACCAACAGATAAACTAAATTCTGAGAGCACATCATTTCCAAGTGGCTTCACATGCTCTGCTCCCTATGCACTAGGGCCTAGTCCTCTAATACACCATCTCAGGTGTTCCCAATTTACTACTACTACTAATAATAATCTGTGATAGTCATCCTTCTGTGTTCTCTTTGCATTTACAGTCCTAAAAAGAGAATTAATTAATTTAAAGGCTATACACGTTTTTCTTTTTTTTCTGGATCAGCCTTCCAGGTAGCTGGAACTAAAGGCGTGCGCCAATAAATCAAATAGTAATCTTTTAAAGTGCCTGGTTAAAAGTCTCTGCTATAAATTAGCCGGGCATGGTAGTACGCGCCAATAGTTCCAGCTACTTGGAAGGCGGAGGCGAAAGGATCGCTGGAGCCCAGCAGGTCAAGGCTGCGGTGACCGGGAGCGGCCACTGCACTCCAGTCTGGGTGACAGAGTGAGACTGCAACTCAAAAAAAAAAAAAGTCTCTGCTATAAGTAACAGTTTGAATATCAGTAAGAACTTCGGTAAATATATATGCTACATGCTGAAGACTTTCAATTTGCAATAAGTGATCAGTCCTTAATAGAAAAATAATTGCAAACTAACATGAATGAATATCAGTAATAGCAAGCATGTGAGAGGTAGTTTATTCAGCATTGCTACTACGGAAAATGTCACTTCCCCTGACTTCATGTTTCCATGTAGAAAATTGTCAATTAGTGGATATCCAAGGTTTTACCACCTCTCTTCATTGCTTTATCACTTTATCAGAGGATGGGGTGAATGAGTAATCTGCTAGGTGGGTTTTAAAGAAGAATCTGCACACATATGGCTTAGTACCTTCCAGGTTTGATCTCTTTCTTGGAATACAAGAAGCACAATTTCTGTTTTGCTTTCTGCCTTGCAATAATAAGCTTAGTAGGGCAGGCTTTCTCACTTAGAGGGGAGGTGTGTGCACAGGTTTAGGTGGGAACTCAGTATTAGTGAGTAAAACCATCCTAAGAAGACTAAGGGTCCACACATCTAAGCCAGGCCATCTAGTAATCCTAACATTTGAGCTGTAATTATGTAGCCATTGTATCTGTTAGGAATATGTTTGGTTATAAATTTTTAAAAGAGTGTGTTATGGGCTGAATTGTGTCACTCCAAAATTCTCATGTTGAAATACTAACCTCTAGTACCTCAGAATGTGACTGTATTTGGGGGTAATTAAGGTAAAATGAGTCCATGTGGGTGGGTCCTAATACAATAATTACAGGTATCCTTTCAAGAGGAAGAAGTTTGGTCACAGGAATGCATAGAGAAAAGACCACATGAAGACAGAAAGAAAAGGTCATCTACGAGCCAAAGAGAGAAACTTCAGAAGAAATCCATCCCACCAACACCTTGATCGCAGACTACCAGCTTCCAGAACTGTGAGAAAATAAATTTCCGTTGTTTAAGCTACCTGGTATGGGGTATTATATTATGGCAACCCTAGCAAACTCATACAGAGTAGTTTAACCAAAGTAGGGTTTAAATCAAGCCTGTGTTCCAGCCAGCAAGAAGAAAAACATGGGACAGAGATGAAGAGATACCTTCTGATGTGACCATTTCTGCTTATGTAGTCTGGCAGAATTTAGATACTTGCCACAGCTAGTTGTTGTGAGGGAAACTAGACAATGAAATCATTATTTTATGCCCAGCTAAAAACTTGAGCTTCTCTTACCGAAGAAGGGGACAATAGATATTGACAGACAAAGAACTGCCTCCCAGTTGGATCTGAACAGGGAAAGGAAGAAAGAATTGTATAATTATCCCCTAGATAGTTAGAAAATTTTAAACATAGATTTATCTAGAGTACTGTAGATAGCTTCATGGAATAGGGGGTAAAAGGACACTTTGGATTGCCTTTCAAGACAGATGTGAGTAGAAAAAGATATTTGCATGTAAGAAATTATCCCTGAAATCCACAGAGCTGACTTTTGAATTGAATTTAAGCATGGTTGATTTGATTGTTTTTACCATTTTCTTGGTTATTACCCTTTGCAAGCTTCTACTCAATTATGTGGGGATCCACATTGATCATTAAGACAGTTAACATTCATTCTTCTTGTTTGTTATAGTGGAATAAGCAAAGCGGAACAAAACAAAGCAATCCTATAGCCTGGCAGCTGCAGAGTGGCATTTTCAAGATTGTCTAGTGGCCCTAACTCTACACTAAAAACCATGGAAACCAAAATGCAGTGATGCAGGAATACGAGAAAATTATTTAGGAAATTACTATGAATAATTTCACATAAAATAAAGCTACTTTGACCAATAAGAAGAACTCTATAAATTGAAAGATACATTTTTATAAAGCAAGTAACACATTAATTTAAAATAAGTCACAGAAAGGCTTTTCCTAGAAAAATTATACATTATGGATGTTAAAGTGTTTTATTATAATTTGCAATGAAATATAATTTTTCTTTGTGGAACTCAATCTGTTGATAGTATCTGAAGAAATGTTTGAGAACTTTAAAGACATTCTCAAAAATTACAGAATTATAGAAAGATGGCAGGTCTTATTACTTATTTTGTTTTCCTTAACCAAAGTGCAACACAGTGTTAAGTTTCCCTTTATGTTTCTGCATTGTGTGTGAACACACATGCATGAAGGTCTTGATGCTCAATTCCCTATTTTTTATTATGATAAAGTTCCTGATTAATTTTCTGTGACCCTAAAGATAAATCTACTTGTGTTTTAATTAGTGATAAAAACTTCTTTGGGTCCCTATAGTAAAAATATTAACAGCTTTTTTCAGTGCTATACTCTCATGTCTAGAGCCCTCTTTCTATAGCAAAGAAACTTTCTGTTTTCTATTTTCTCTGCATACAAGTCCTGAAGTCCCACTACTTCTGTGGAATCTTACATTACTAATGGGAAAACATCAGGAAATTCCCCTCTCCCTTGTCCACATTTTGCATTAAAAATTAGGGAATTTAAGCCTGTGCAACTTGCTAGACAATGTTCAGTATGCTATTGATACAAGAGCAAGACAACTAAAGAGACATTGGATTTTACCCTGAATGACCACAGTTGTTTTCAGACACATGAAGCTATCATAATACCAGTTCTACTGCTTTCTGGACACCAGTTCTCTGGTGTTCTTTCTTCTGGCTTTCTGTCACCTATTGTACCTGTCACTGCAATCTGCATGCACAGACCCAGTGTATCTTGGGCATTAATAAACATTAACTGATGAGTCTCATAGATTTCATTCTGCCCTGAATATATGTGTCTTCAACATTTGCATAGTTGGGTGGCAGGCTGTAAAGAGGGTGTTAGGATGAGTCACACCAGGGAGGTGGCAGCACAGGGACCTTCATCCTTTAGTTTGTTCTTTGTATATTCACAAAATACATAATCTTTTCTGACAGTTACTATTCAAGCTTTACAAAATTTAGACAGCATGTGGAAAAATTTTGATTCTTTTTCCATTTAGGAGAAATCAGTATCAAGATTTATGAAAAAGTCCATTTAAAAGTGACTTTTAACAGTCTCCTTAAATATTATCTAAATTGTTTCTCAACTATGGACTGATTTTCTTTCTTTCTTTTTTTTAACAGATATTCAGACAAAACGTTTGGTAAAATACCATTTCATGAACATTATAACCACTTTTTATAATAAACATAATCATGATAAACTTTTGAAAAAACAGTATTTTCCCACATAATTCTGCTAAGGGTTTTCAAGCTCTCTAGGGGAAGAAAACCTGCTTGACTTTTACAAATGTTTTCAGAAAACAATGTGTGTGATAGAAGATGCCTATAAATAGGCATTAACCATTTTCCCACAAACTATCAAACAGACACAAAGTAAATTATCAGTAATAAAATGAGATGGTTACAAAAACACAATTTGATAGGGTAGAGTGTAAAACATGACTGCTTTTTCAACATTAGAAAAACTAAAAACTGAAAGTGAAAACCATAGAGTAAATGGATATTATGATAATAAAGATTAAACTTATTAAAAATTGAGCTTTGTGCATTATAGAGATTACACTTCAAGCACATGCCAAATATTTATGAAACATTACTCAGATGTTAAACCATTAAAAATCCTTAAAAATATTCTTGGAATCAGAAATTGTTCAGGTATAATATTTTTGGCAATACAGCAAAAATAGAAGTTTATATTACATTTAAAATTTTTGGTTAGAGATATAGAAAAACCTATAAATAAATGTTATTTAGAAAATTATGCCATTGAAAAACTACAAATAAAACATAAGAGAAGTTTTCAAGCTACATTTAGAGGTAAATTTCTCTTCTTAAAAATTTTTCACTGGCTTTTTAACAAGATGGCAGATTAGACGTTTTCAGCTGCCTAATGTGTCAGAACACTGTGAAATAGTGTGGAAAACTCAACACAGTGAACTTCAATTCATGAAAGATAACATATTCATCAGAACAGCAAAGGTCATCCCAGATTTCACAGAGGAGGAGATGGCAAACAGCCCCATAATGGTGCTTGGCAAAGATAAGTATGAACTGGAAACCTAGACCATAGTGCTTTGCAGATGAGCTCACTACTCAGACAATAGAGCACTTCTTCCAATAAATGAGGATCAAGTAAACATCCATCCCCATCGACAGTAGACAGCTATTACCCATAGGCACCACCTGCAGACCTGGAGGTTGAATGATGCAACAAAACAGATAATTTGCTAACAGTGGCACACACCACTGAGGAACAAGTTAAGTCTCCTGAGCGCCCCCCCACCCACAGCCTCACAGGAGGCAGTAAGCCAGCCCACAATTCCTCTATGTTGCTATTATAGCCAATACTTGGGAAAACCTGTACATACACACTATCTGTGTCAAAAGAACACATAAAGATTAGCTGCCATAGTTCATCCAGATGAGAAAGAGCCAGATAAACAACTCTGAAAGTTTGAAAACAAACAACAACAACACAAACAGTGTTACCTCTCAAAGGGGAGCACCAATTCTTCAACAACAGATCCTAAACAAAATGAAATCCCTGAAATGTCAGATAATGAATTCAAAAAATTGATTATAAGGAAGCTAAACAAGATGCAAGATAAGCTGATAACCACACAAAGAAATTAGCAGAACAATTCAGGAGGTGAAAGGAGAGATTAACAGCATTAAAAAAAGAGAAAAGAAAGAAAAATACTCAATGATGGCAATACAAAACACAGTAAAAGGTTGTAGCAGTAGGCTAGACCAACTAGAAGAAAGAATCTCAGAGATGGAAGACATGTTCTTTGAACTAAACCAGTCAGATGGAAATAAAAAACAATTAAGGAGAATGAGCAAAGTCTATTAGAAGTGGAAGATTAAAAATGACCAAACCTACAAATCATAGGCATACCAGAGGGAGAAGAATTTAAAGTAAAAAGTATGGAAAACATATTTGAGAAAATAATTAAAGAAAACTTCCCTGACCTTGAGAGAGACCTAGGCATCTGGGGACAAGAAGCCCAAAGAACTTCTACAAGATACATCAAAAGAATAACTTAAACAAGGCATATTATTATCAGATTCTCCAAAGTCAATGTAAAAGATAATATCCAAAGAACTGCAAAAGAGAAGCACCAAATCCAAATTACTTATGAAGGAAAGAAAATTAGACTAACAGCAGACTTCTCAGCAGAAACCCTATGAGCCAAAAGAGGATGGAAGCTTATTTTCAACCTCCTTAAAGAAAAAAAAAAAAAGCCAAAAATCTGATATACAGTCAAACTAAGCTTTATTAACAAAGGAGAAATAATGTTTATCCCCAACAAACACACACTAGGGGAATTTGTCATCACTAAACTGGCTCTACAAGAGATGCTCAAAGGAGTTCTAATCCTGGAAATGTAATGACTACTCTCACTACCATAAATACATAAGTACAAAGCTCATAGAGCCTATAAGCAAGTATACATTTTAATCCCCAAATCAACTAGCTTACTATCTTACAACACTAGAGCAGGAATGAAACCTCACACATCAATATTAACACTGAACATAAATGGTCCAAATGCCCCAATTAAAAGAATCAGAGTGGTGAATTGGATTAAAAAAAAAAAAAAAAAAAAGACCCAACCATACACTGCCTAAAGGAGACCTACCTATTGGCCAAAGACAGTCACAGACTCAAAGTAAATGTGTGGAAAAAGTTATATCTGTCAAATTGACAACACAAATGAGTAGGAATAGCTATTCTCATATCAGATAATTCAGATTTTAAATCAAAAGCAATAAAAAGGGAAGGGGGGGCATTATACAATGATAAAGAGTACAACCTAACTAGATGATTTAATTATCTTAAACATATATACACCAAACACTGGATTCATGAGGCAAACTACCCCTTGACCTTTGAAAGCATGTTAATAGCAATACAGTAATTGTGTGTTACTTCAACACCACATCTGTCATTAGACAGATCGTTGAAGCAGAAAATTAACAAGGAAACACTGGATGGAGACTGGACTATGAACCATACAAACATCTATAGAACTTTCCACCCAACAACTCAGAATATACATTCTTCCCATTTCCTCATGGAACAGTCTCCAAAATAGACATATAAAGAAAGTCTCAATAAATTTAAAAACATTGAAATTATACCAAGTATCTTCTCAGACCACAGAGGAATATAATTAGAACAGAAAGAACTCCCCAAACTGCACCACTACAAGGAAACAAAAATATTTGCCTTGAATGACTGTTGTATAAATAATGAAATTAAGGCAGAAGTTAAAAAATTCATGGAAACAAATGAAAATAGTGACACAACATACCAAAACCACTGGGACACAGCAAAATCAGTTCTGAGAGAAAAGTTTATAGTATTAAATGTCTACATCAAAAAGATAAATTATAAATTAACTGCTTAACCTTGTACCTCAAGGAACTAGGAAAACAACAACAATCTAAAACTAAAGCTAGCAGAAGAAAACAAATAACAAAGATCCAAGGAGAACCAGATGAGACTGAGACAACAAAAAGATACAAATAATTGATGAATCAAAAAGTTGGTTTTTTGAAAGGATAAGCACAAATGACAGACCATTAACTAGACCTACCAAGAAAAAAAGAGCAAAGACTCTAATAAATTCAATTAGAAATGACAAAGGTAGCATAACAACTATTAACACTGAAATAGAAAAGATAATCAGAGACTACTATGACACATCCTTATGGCAACAAACTGGAATACATTGAGGAAATGAATAAATTCCTGGAAACATACAACCTCCTATTACTGAACAAGGAAAAAATAGATAGCCTGAATAGACCATTAACAAGCAATGAAATCAAATCAGTAATAAAAAACAATCTTTCAACAACAAGAACAAAATCCCAGAACCAGATGGATTTACAACCAAATTTTATCAGTCATACAAAGAAGAACTGCTACCAATCTTACTGAAACTATTCCAAAAGATCAAGGAGGAGGGATTCCTCCCTAACTCATTCTATGAAATCAATATCACATGATACCAAAATCAAGCAAGGACATAACAAAAAAAGAAAATTTCAGGTATATTTTCCTGATGAATATAGATGCTAAAATCCTAACAAAATACTGGAAAACTGAATTCAACAGCATATCAAAATAAATTATCCATTACAGCCATGTAGGTATTATAACAGGAATGCAAGGATAGTTCAATATCTGTAAATTAATAAACATGATCCACCACATAAACAGAAGCAAAAATAAAAACCAAAAGATCATATCAGTAGATGCAAAAAAGGCATTTGATAAATTTCAACATCTTTTCATGTTAACAACCCTCAACAAACTGGGCATCAAAAAGGCATATTTCAAAATAATAAAAGCTATATATGGCAAACCAACAACCAACATCATAATTAATTGGGAAAAGTTGAAAACATTCTCCCTTAGAACAGGAACAAGACAGGGATATCCACTCTTATTGCTCTTACTCAACATAGTACTGGAATTCCTAGCAAAAGCAATCCAGCAAGATAAAGAAAAAAGAGGCATCCAAATAAGCAAGGAGAAAGTCAAATTATCCCTGTTTGCAAATGATATCATTGCATATCGAGGAAACCTTAAAGACTCCCCCAAGAAACTTCTAGACCTGATAATTCCAGTAAAATCTCAGGATACAAAATCAATGTACAAAAATCAGTAGTATTCCCATATACCAACAGTGCTCAAGCCAAGAACCAAAATCAAGAGTTCAATCCTATTCACATTAGTGACAAAAAATAAAATATCTATCACTATACTGGGCCAAGGAGGTGAAAGATCTGTACAAGGAAAACTAAAATGCTGATGAAAGAAATCATAGATGGCACAAAAAAATGGAAGAACATCTCATATTCAAGGTTTGGAAGAATCAATATTGTTAAAATGACCATATTGCCCAAAGCAATTTATGGATTCAATGCAATCCTGATCAAAATATCAACTTCATTCTTCACAGAACTAGAAAAACCATCTTAAAATTTATATAGAACCAAAAAACAAAAAGCCCAAATAATCAAAGCAATCCTAAGCAAAAAGAACACCAGCAGAGTCATTACACTACCTGACTTCAAATAATACTATAAGGCTATAGTAACTAAAACAGCACAGTACTGGCATATGAATAGAAAAGAGATCAAGGGAACATAATAGAGAACCTAGAATTAAAACCACATACCTACAACCAACTGATCTTTCATAAAACTGACATAAATAAACAATGGGGAAAGGACACTCTATTCAATTAACAGTGCAGGGAAAATTGGCTAGCCATATGCAGAAGAATGAAATTGGACCCCTATCTCTCACCATATTAAAAAAACAAAACAAAACTTACTTAGCATAGATCAAAGAGTTAATTGCAAGACTGGAAACTATAAAAATCCAAGAAGAAAACCTAGAAAAAATTCTTCTGGCCCAGGAAGAGAATGTATGATGAAGACCCCCAAAGTAATTGCAACAAAAACAAAAATATATAAATGGGATTTGATTGAACTAAAAAGCTTCTGTATAGAAAAAGAAATAATCAATAGAGTGAGCAAAAATATCTACTAAATGAGAGAAATTATCTGTAAACTATGCTTCACAAAATAACTAATATTCAAAACTTATAAGGATTTCAAGTAACTCAACATGAAAAAAATAACACTACCAAAACATGAGCAATGTACAAGAAGAGACACTTCTCAAAAGACTACATATAAGTAACCAACAATTTAGAAAAAATGCTCAGCATCACTGATTATCAGAAAAATGCAAATTAAAACCACAAAGAGATATCACCTCACACTAGTCAGAATGGCTATAATTAGAAGGTCAAAGAACAAACAAGACAGAGATTCCAGAAGCAAAATCTCAATTTCTCATCAACTCATCTTTGACAAAGCCTCCACCAACAACCACTGGGGAAAGGAGAACCTATTCAGTAAAAGGTGCTAAGGAAACTGGCTGACCTCATGCAGAAGATTAAAACAAGACCCCTATCTATCCCCATACACAGAAATCAACTATAAATGGATCAAAGACCTAAACATAAAACCTCAAACTATAAGAACCTTAGATAATGCAGGAGACACCCTTATGGAAATTGAAAGTGGCAATCAATTCCTGATCAAAACCCCAAGTGCCCATGCCATAAGAGATAAGATAGACAAGTGGGACCTCATCAAACTGACAGACTTCTGCAAAGCCAAAGAAACCTTCAAGAGAGCAGGGAGATAGTCCTCAGACTGAGAAAAAATATTTACCATTGTATATCCAACAAAGGCCTAACATCTAGGATCTACAAGGAACTCAAACGTGTTGAAAAGGAAAACAAAAACAAAAACAAAAACAATCCCATTACAAAGTGAGCAAAAGATATGACTAGACACTTCTCAAAAGAAGACATATGAGCAGGCAACAGATACATGAAAAAAAAATGTTCAGACTCACTGGTCATCAAAGAAATGCAATTAAAACTACACTTAGATACCACCTAACTCCAGTCAGGATGGCCATCATCAATAACTCAAAAAACAGCAGATGCTAGAGAGGATGTGGCGAAAAGGGAACACTTCTACACTGTTGGTGGGAGTGTAAACTAGTACAGCCTCTGTGGAAAACAGTTTGGGGATTCCTAAAAGATCTAAAAGTCAACTTTCCATAGGATCCTGCAATCCCCCTACTGGGAATATACCCGGAAGAACTCAAATCACTCTATATAAAAGATACCTGCCCACACATGTTTATTGCAGCATTGTTCACAATAGCAAGAACATGGAACCAACCATGCTGCCCATAAAAGAGGATTGGATTAAAAAAATGTGGTATATATACACGATGGAATATAATGCAGCCATAAAGAACAAAATCATGAACTTCACAGCAACCTGGATGAACTGAGAGTTTATAATACTGAGTGATCTTTCACAGAAACAAAGGAATGAGTATCACATGTTATCACTCATAAATGGACCTTGAAAAATTATCATAATACTACAAGAAAAGGATTGGTAGTAGTGGGAGTGTGGAGAGGCAGGATTGGCAGTAGTGGAAATCTGCCTGGGGAAGGGGGGGCACACTTCATCAACAAGGGTACCTGCATAATTAACATTTGTATACCTAACCCTGAATTGTACCCCTCATCTTTAAAATAAAAAAATTAAAAGTGAAAAAAAAAGTCAAAGAACACTAGATGTTGGTGTGGTGATGGAGAAAAGGGAAATCTCATTCTGGTTTATGGGATTGTAAACTAATTCAATCTCTATGAAAAATAGTATGTAAATTTTTTATCATTTGACCCAGCAATCCCACTACTCGGGATCTACTCAATGGAAAAGAAATCAACATATATAAAATATACTTGCATTCGTATGTTCATTGCAGCACTATTCACAATAGCAAAATCATGGAGTCAAACCAAGTACTCACCAATAATTGATTGGATAAAGAAAAAAATACATCATGGAATACTACACAGCCATAAAAATAAAGTCATTTCTTTGCAGCAACATTGATGGAGCTAGGATCATCATCCTAAGTGAACTGGTACAGAAAGAGAAAACCAAAAGCCACATTTTCTCAATGTATATGAGGGAGATAAATGGCCACAAAGATGGAAATAATAAACATCGGGGACTAAGGGGAAATGCAAGGAGGAAGATTAGGGTTCAGAAATTACCTATTGGTAAAATTTCACCATCTGGGAAATGAGCCACCAGAGACCCAATGCCCACTACAAAATATATTCATTTTAAAAAGTACATGTACCCCCTGAATCTAAAATAAAAATAAGAAAAAAGTTTTTCATTTTTAAATGTATGGAAATAAATGCCAATAAATTAAATACTCATTTCAAAAAACTAGGCGTAAGTCTAAGGTATAAGTAAAGATTAAAGATTGAAAGCAAAATTAAAAAGAGAAACATTTCATTTTTAAAAAAATAAAAGAAAAATAAATAAATAAGATGGATCTTTTTTATATACAAAATATACAACATTTTGGCAAGTATAATACAAAATGTCAAATATTTCCAAATTATTTTATAAATATAGTGTAATTCAAATAAAAATATTAGTAGTGTCTTTTTTGAGAAATGATAATTGTCTAACGCTTATATTGAAAATAAGTAGATAAAAACACCAAAAAACTTTGAGCAGAAAAAAAAGTAATAAGCGTGAAGCTGGTAGATAATACACATGTTAACATACAGATCTTGGTATTTCTTGTTTACCCTCCAGTTCTTTTTCACAGCTTCTGTCATATTTGCTGCCTGTAGGTTTCCACATTATTTGGAGACTGAGTGTACTCAAGGTATTATCAATGACTCCCCCACCTGTTACTGTGTAATAACATGTTGAATGCTCTGAGCTGCGATGTGTTAAGACAGTGTGGCTGGCGCCAAGGGTAACCATGATAAGGTAGGTGCAGGGCAGGGTCAGAGCACTTGCAGCATATTGCAAACCAAGGTTAAATCTTCAGATATTTTATTCTAAGAGCAAGAATGCATTTGGGGGGTTTTAATCAAGAACATACATTGCTTTATTTAAAGAAAAAAGTATATTTAGCTCTTATGTAAAGATAAGAATTTGAGAAGACAAGTTTTGTGGAGAGGAAAAAATAAAATTTAAAAAAATTATTAGAACATTTTGAAATCCAAAAAGAAAGAATGAATTAGATGCTCCTTTAATATGATGTGTTAAAAATGGCACTTTACCTTGCCCCTGTGATCTTCTCCTGCCAGACCTGTAATCCCAACAGAATCATGAGGAAAATACAAAATGTTCAGGAGAGGAGCAGGAACAACCTACCACAACTCCTCGAAATTGTCAAGATCACAAAAAACTGAGAAACCCTGAGAAATCATCACAACCAAGAAGAGACTAAGGAGACATGACAAAAAAAAAAAAAAAATCCAATATGATATCCTGGAGGGAATCCTGAAATGGAAAAAGTAAGTAAAATGAAGAAAATCTGAATAAACTGTGAACTTTAGTTAATAATAATGTAGTCTCATTACTTCTACCAAATGCATTCTATTGATGTTAGACTTTAATAACAGAGGAAACTATGAGTGGGGAATGGCATGTGGCAATCCTCTGTACTATCTGTTCAATTTTTCTATAAATCTAAAACAATTCTAATGATAGAGTCTATCAATAAAGAATAAATACATGGTTTATTGAAGCATATTTATGGACACTGTTGGTAGAACAGCTGCCCTAACTTGTGAGGTGACAGGAACGTTCAATGTCGATCTGGCTCTGAGAACTTGCTGATTTCTAGTATATGAGAGCTTTACTTGATTTCCTACTTGATCAATGGCCTGATCCAAAAAACATTTTAAGAACCTGAATATCAAGATTTTAATTCTAGTACCAAATTGGGTGGTTTATTAAGGATGAAAGTAATTCTCCCTACCACCGGACAATTAGGTCTTCCCATTGAACTCAGTGAGAATCTGAACTGAATCAGTGTAACCAATCCCAGGGAGGTCAGTACACAGAGTCTTGACATGAGGAAAAAATTATGTGCATGTTATATAAACTTTATATATCTGTATAAATTATATAGATATCTGTCATATCTGTTTCCTGTAGGCGTCCACATTATTTGCAGACTGAGTATACTCTCTATTTATCTTTTATATATCTATATATAAATCTTATATATCTATAATATACATCAGTACATTTAACAGTGACTAGCCAGACAGAGCAGGTAGAAAGTAGAAATTATTTTCATTATTTAATGAGGGCTTCCCTCAGTCTTTCATAAAACAGATCCCCACGATTTGTTCCCCACCCCAATACATTTGCCCCAGAGCCAGGGACCTTTTTAACCCACTCCTAGGTTAACACCACATCCTCTCCAGCATTTGTTATCAGTGTTCCAGTCTTTGGTCATTCTGATAGATGTGTAGTGGTAGCTCACTCTTATTTCAATTTGCAATTCCCTAATGACATAAAATGTTGACAAAAGGTGACAAAACCTGGCTTCAAAACTGGGGGTTATCCCACTCACAACAGAAGTTATTTTAAGAATCATGGTTGACCAGAATCTGAGACAAGTAGCAGGAGTATAGGTGTGTGAGAAAATGAGAGGGGAGAAGAGTGCAGGTAGGAAGGCAGTGATCATACCTCTGGTTATGAAGACATGGCTCCAAATAGCCAGAGATGTGATTCCTGCCTTCCTGATAGTTTCATGAGTCCCAGAAATTATCTTAGTAGGGTCTGAGAAATATTATATGGGCTACCTCCCTATGACACTATCAGATAAATATTACAGGTAACTTCCCTGTGTTTTATACATGTTTTAACAGAATTTATTTTATATAGCAGTTTTAGGTTCACAGCAAAACTAAGCAGAAGGTACAGAAATTACCCATATGCACCTTCTTCCACACATGCACAACCTCCCCCACTATCAACGTCTCACACCAGAGGGGTCATTTATTACAACTAAGGAACAAACACTGGCACACTTTTATCACCAAAAGTTCACAGTTTACATCAGAATTCACTCTTGCTGTTGTGTATCTGTGAGTTTTGACAAATGTATAATGTCTTGTGTCTACCTTGGTATTATCATACAGACCAGTTTTAATTCCTGAAAAATTTTCGTTTTATTCTCTCTCCACAGCCCCTTAAAACCACTGGCCTTTTTGCCGTCTCCATCATTTTGCTTTTCCCAGAATGTCATATAGTTGTAATCATACAGTTGTAGCTTTTCAGATTGCCTCCTTCCATTCAGTAAGATGTACTTACAGTTTTTGATGTATTTTTGTGGCTTCATAGATCATTTCTTTTTAGCAATTATGAATAAAGCCGCTATCAACATCTGTGTTCAGATTTTTGTTTGGATGCAAGTGTTTTACTCCTTCGGGCAAATATCAAGAAACTTGATTGTTAGATTGTATAGCAGAATATACTGAGTTTTGTAAGAAACTCTCAGACTGTCTTCCAACACAGTATCATTTTTTTTTAAGTCAGAGTCTCACTCTGTCACCCGGGCTGGAGTGCAGTGGTACACTCACAGCCACCCCAGCGTTGACCTGCTGTGCTCCGGCGATCCCTACACCGCTGCCTTTCAAGTAGCTAGAACTACAAGACATTATTATTTTTGTATTCCACCAGCAATGAGTGAGACTTCCTGTTGTCCCACATCCTCTTCAGCATTTGTTACCAGTGTTCCAGATTTTGGCCACTCTGGTAGATTCGGAGTGGTAGCTCGTTGTTTTAATTTGCAATTCCCTAATGACAGAAAAGGATGAGCCATCTTTTCATATGCTTATTTGTCATCTTCATTGGTGAGGTATCTGTACAGGAAGGTATTTGAACCATCTTTAATCAGGTTATTTATTTTCTAATTGTTGAGTTTCAAGAGTTCTCTGAATATTTTGGATATGAGTCCTTTATCACATGTTTTGCATATATTTCCTCCCTCCCCATGGTTTATCTTCCCATGCTTTTGACTGTGTTATACTTTTTATGGTGTCCACTCTAAAAGTTAGGTGGAGAAATGTATGAAGACATCTCCATTGGACTGATAGGGTATTAAAAAAGGAGAGGGCAAAAGGAGAAGTAGCATTGATTGTGGAAAATCTGGTCTGGTTTGGGGGAGATATGGTAGTAAAGTGATAAGAAAACATTTGTAACATCATACTTTACTTCATAATTATGGGTGTTTTGTCCATTTTAATGGGCATTTAAAAAATTTTCTTTTTTCAGGCAATCATTATAAAAATGTTAATCCCTGGAGCTATTTTATTTATTTTTCATGTATTTATTTACTTATTTGTTGTGTTTTTATTTTTGTTAGTGTATGGATTAATTGACAGTTAATTGGCTAGAAATCAGCAATAAGAAGCAAAAAATGCATTCTATTTTCAAAATAAGTTCTGTGAGAAAAATAAAAAACATGTCTGTGCCAATTTATATATGTTTTCTCTTCAGTGTGAAATTTATGTATGGATGTATATAATGGCTTGGTCTGTTATATATATATGTATCCCTAACTCCTTTCCTCCTGTAGCATATACTCCTGAGAAGTTGTTTCTGAGTTTGGGTTTTGTTTTCGCCTCTTCTTTGGCAAGGCCACAGACATTTCGAAGCAAAAATCTGCTCTCTTTCACTTAAGAAACTATATTGACACATAATCCATGAGATAATATTGATTTCTTCTTAAGATTGTAAACAGGAATCCAGAGAGATACCATGACTAGCAAGACTATTATAAGTTGTATTTCATTTGAAGATAAAATGTTAAAAAAAATTTTTTTTGTTTGCTTAAAATCTGTTGTGAAAATATTGGAAAAGGATGTTAGAGCTCACTGGAGTTTCTGGGAGAAGAAGAATGATTTTTCAAGAAGGATAAGAGTAATCATTTTCATTATGAAAAAAAGATAACAGTAAAACAATGAATACAAATAACTTGTTTACCAAAACAAGTAAAATAGGAAACACTGGAACTATTGTACTGAAAACAACAAAGTAACAAAAAGTCAATAGTTAACCTATATAACTGAGATGGATATAAAAATGTCAATACCTTGAATTGTAGAGTTCACATGTATTTTTTCTTTCTCTATATTTTACTGTGTTTCTCCTTTTATTTGTAATGTATATACATATAATTTATAATTGCAAATAAATAGGATACAATTTTTAAATTTTTTATTTAATTAATTTTAAAAAGATGAATTTTAAAGGACTTTCATTTTTCTTATTATTACACCCAATTACATAGTTCACACTAGTGAATTTTATTTAATAAGAGCATGGATTCTGTTATCTCAATGTATTACTTTCAAAAGAGCTTAGTAAAATGTTTCAATAATTTAAAATATTCAGAGATATTTCAACAGTCCTTTGGACTAGCAAAGAAATTTCAGCTCTGTGTCTTAAGGACACTTCTGTTTTAATAGCATTTTTACATTTTATTAGTAAGTGGATGGTATTAGATATAACAATCTACAGGAAGGAATAAATCCTATGTCCTACTCATGAATAAAAAGAGCACAACCTGATTTGAATTCAGTTCCTCCTCCTCACTAGAATGTGATGTTGGCAAGTAATTAAATCTTCTTGATTGCATTTCTTTGCATTAAAATAAAAAAGATGAGCAATATTTTATGAACTTCTTAAAAATGATTATTAGAAGAATTAATTTAAAATGAGACAACCACATATATAATGTGTTTGATGGTATAGTTAAGAATAATCTGAGGTCAAGATCTGCTTTCTTTTCCCAACATAAACACCCTATTCCAGATAGAATAAAACTGTTCATGCGTAAGTACCAAGATACCCATGAATATGTTCACTTCCTTGCAGAGATTAGTTGTATGAAAACTCTCCTGGTTGATCAGAGATGGAAGGCTTGGCATCGCCATTCATTGATGCTAGGTCCTTGTTGCTATTCTATCAGTTTTACCCTTCACTTAAATCTTTAATAACAAGTCTCCCCTTAGCCTTCTAAAGCCTGTCTTGCTGTACTTACTCTAGACTTTGCAGATTTCTGAAGAATGGGGTTGTGCCTTATGAAGTTTGACAGTTGTCTGGAGCTAGACTACTAGTCCTATGCTGCTATGGCACCAGTGTGCCTCTCTCTGTGTGATCTTGAGAGGGTCCCTGTGCACTAGGATCTCAGCATACTCTGTGTACTGTCCTCTGAGCTCAACATGCATTGTCTGTGGAGTGGACAGACAGGGATAGGTCAAGAGCTGGGAAGCATTTTTGCATAATACCATATTTTAATTGAAATTTTAGAATATGTTAAGTGAATTCAGTTATGAAATCTTGCAAAAATAAGTCCTAAAAAGTATTATGTCTCTATTTTTTACAGCTGAATTTCTAGGTCTTAACAGATTCCAAAGCAGTGCAATCTGAACAATGTGAGAACCCATTATGAGCAAAAACTCATAAAAAAGTAAAAAGAATTCAAGCAAAAGATTGTAGCCAAACTAACTATAATTTATAAAATAAAACTTGTCTTCAATAATGTAAAATTTGCAAAGAAATATAATTTTAGAGATTTAGCATGTTCAAATTGAATTGTATCAAAGCATGTTTCTCCAAAGAAACTGATAGAATGTCTTTTTTTCTACAGTGAACAAACTAAGGCTAACTAAATTTAAGATGCCAGATGAGAAACTTAAATGAGAATAAAGATAGCCTGATGAAAACATTCTTAACACATGATGCAATCAATTGTCATAGAGTTTAATTTCTCTGTAGATGTTCAGAAACAGAGAAAACCACTATTAATTTGGAGTTTGTTCACCTTGCCTAATAATAAAACTAAAAATCTTCTCAAGCTATCACACTTAGATTATTATAGCCTTTGTGAGAAATTATTTAAGTAATCACTTCAAAAGAAGGCAGTAGATGTAGATTCTTATAGTCACATGACATTTTTACTTTCAACCTCAGGCTAATTTGTAATGGATTCTAAAAAAAACAAAGAAGAAGTGTGGATTTTGTTTAACCATTAGTAGAACTCTCTCAAAACTGTGAGAAAGCACAGTAAGGCAATGAAATCGTTTTTAGTTAGGTAAGAAATGGTACAAACATACTTCAAGGATTGTTTGGTGGTTTCATATTTTTCTCAGACTATTACAGTTATGTTGGATTTTTAAAAGATACAAAGCTGATACCATGATAAGGAAACAAATTAATTTAAGATTTATAAGAACTGTTTAATTCTCAGGAAAGCTAGGATTAAATTGTTGGAAGAAAAAGTGATTGTTGTTTCTTTTATTATTCTAAATTAGTTAATTTCCTTTAAAACTGGGACAAATTCTCAGTAATCTTGAAAGTTGGCAAAGGTAGTTTGAAAGAACAATAACATTGACTTTTTCATTTTAGACCAATGTTCTGTACTAAGCAGAAAATAAGTTTCCTTTGCCTATTCCATAGTGAATCACACAGACTGGTGGTACTTTACCAAAATATCTCTGGCAGTCAAGCTTCTCATAACATACAGAAAGCCTGTAGAACACATTTAATTCATCCATCTGTTACTCACATATAGCCATTGTAATTTACAATTCCATGAGCAATTTTGATTACTTAGGTGTTGAATTAGTGGTGTTTGGTTTTGTATCATTTGAATTTCAAATGTGTCGCTCTAATGTATTTTCATAGTTACATTAGTTAGTGATTTTAGCTAAATAAAGCAAGTTCACGAAGAGCAATTAATTCTCCTTTAAATGTCAGATGACACATGTCAATAGACATTCCTCATTGAGCAAACAACACTCTTATTTCCATTTTATTACTATGGGGTTGTTTTGTTCAAAAGACGTACCTAAGAAATTAAATGCATGCTTCTTCAACTAAAATTTTAAGGGCTATTTTTAAAAAAACCCAACCAACAATAAAGTCAAATTCAACTCAACCAAGTAAAATGTAAGAAAATTTTATGCTAAGAAAAGCTAAAGAGATAGAGGAAAACTTGTCAAAGAATTAAGGAGTTCATTAAGTTAACAAATGTCAGACATGTGTACTTCGCACAGTGCTTGAAGAGAGTCCTACTGAGAAAAGGTGTAAACATATGTATTTGAAAAGCACACTAATGGTGATTCAGAGTTGCTTAATATCGCAAGGAGATTATACTTAATGTAATCCCTTGGAAATGCATTTTGAAAGATCAATTGAACTAACTTCTAATTGCTTTCCTGAAATAACAAATACTTGCCCTTCAAATCATCAAAATATTTATTCATTATTCCTTTACATGTGTACGACTATGAAATCCATTTTCAAAATGAATCATTAAAAACATTTAAAAGATAACTATCATCACATTCTTTCTCAGCTCCCTATAAGTATTTCTTAATTTCTTTCTACATGACTTTTTGTTTTCTGCATGTTTAAAGTGAGTTAAAAATATACTTTGTTTTCTACAATTAAAAGAAATTTTGGAAAAATATTCAGTAGTTCTTTTAAGATTTCTTATTAAAATTCCTTTCTAATACTCTAAGCTGAGCATTCCAGTTTTTGTTATAAACTAGTTTATACTAAGAAAAGGCAAGGGAAAGGATACTATTTTATATGCTCTCTCACCCCAGTGAGCCTAAGATCAATACACTGAAAGCCAGTAAGTAAATCTATTAAATCCATTTACATTTATTTAATCTGAAGTTAAACTCTTCAAAGTCATCATTGCATTTCTTATATTTCTAGTCTAAAGTAATTCTATTTTAATATAACCATTTATGTTATAATATTATGCTCTTGTGGTAATAAAGGTGATATACTAAAATTGTGGACATTTTACCAAAAAAAAGAAAGAATATTTAAATCACCATACTATAATTCAGACATAAATACTCTGAATATTTAGGAAGTTTCCCTCCAGTCTTTTTCTGATTGAGAGAGAGAAGAAATAAACAGATGAATTGATAGCTTTATTATTTAAACAATTTGAATCATATTACTTATAAGTAGTAAAATGATATAATTTTTAAATTGTTTAACATTTATGAGTATTTTGACCTATCAATAAATATTCTTAGGCTATCTGAATTTTAAATCAATGTGCTTTGTTACAATGTATTTAATTTGAGCATTAATTAGCCTATTCAAAGAATTGTGCTTATGCATGTAGTATATAAAGGTTTGCACATCTCCAAAGATGCACATTCTAGGAGATGAAGTGCCATATTCAAGAAGCTGCAGAAGTAAGATGGAAAGTACTTAATGCTGTAAAAGCACAGCATGCTTTCCAATTTCAGAGGAGGAAGAAATTAAGATCCCCTTTAAAAGAGTTATCAAAGGAGTCAACACATTTGAGCTAAGATTTTAAGGCTGGCTGGACTTTGAACATATGAAAACAAGAACAAGCTTTACAAGTGAAGAGAAACCATGAGCTAAGGAGAAGAGGCAGATGTGCATATAAAATGTGGACAAAATATCTCATAAAGGGCAGCATAATATGTTCAGGTTCACAAGCATAGAAGAAATCTAAAAGAAGGGATAGTGATAGAAAAGAATAGTAACAAAGAGCAAGATGTTTAGTAGTGGGGCCATGGGTGCTTTCTCTTTTACTTCATTTCTTTCCAGATTTGCCTTGTTTATTTAAGAAAGTATGTAGTGTGACAAGAATTTCTCTTATGAGCTCACAAACATAAATTTATTTAGTCATTTTGGTAATTTGTAAATATTGCAGATTAGGAAAATCTAGAGAGAGAGGTTAAGAAACTGGATTGAGGGTGCAAAACTAAGAGGTACCATAGCTAGATATCAAGCCTAGAAAAGTTCATTTCAAAGCTCAAGCTCTAACCACTTTGCCCTACTGCCGCTCTTTTTTTTCATGTTTATAATTAATTAATAATTGTAATAAACTCTAAGGAGAAAACTAAGCAGCAACATAATAATTATACAAACTGCATTTTTATACTCTTTCACTTCCATGAGTGAACTTATTTTTGATCCAGCTCTGTGGATGCAGGACTAAAATGACATGACAATGATTTTATTCATGGGCAAAACTCTTCAGAATCCTAAGTATTAAAGAATTTTCTAAGGTCCCAAAGTCACCATTGATTTCCAATAGTTTTGAGTTTGGTCTCCCCAAGAAGGACTGCAATCACTGATAAATTTTTTAAAGACTTTGCTATAGAAAGTGAATGAGGTTGGTCAAAGACTGGTATTGTTGAAACTTGTTTTTCTATTTACCTGAAAATATTTTTTGCCAGACTAATTCTATTCCAGAGAGGGAAGGAAATATTTATGAGAAAATGCAACAATACAAGATTTTGTTCACAGATGAAGTCATCTAGAGAAATCCAGATAATTGTTGGACTTCTAATTGTTGAAGGCTCAGGCATAACAAGTTTGCCTTACCTACAAAAAGAATCATTCCTCAGAGATTCCAAATAACTCAATAACTGATGATATATGTACTCCCAAGTGGAATTGTCCTCTAATCAGCACTCTAATTTATAAATACTTGGCAAGTATTTATAAATTTTAATTATTTTCTTTCTTTTTTGTATGAGAAATTTAATTTTTCCTCCATACTTAAGAAAGCAAAAATTTCTCTTATGAGCTTATAAACATAAATTTATTTAGTCATTTTGATAATTTGTAAATATTGACGATTAGGAAATACTTTTAATTACTGTTATGAAATAGTTGCCTGGCAGTGGAAATATTTTTTTCTAAATCAACCCATTGCTAAATTACTTCTTGCATTCAACATGATCCTTAAAAATAAAAGAATTCAAAGGAAATACATTCAGAATTTTATACAAAGTGAATTACCTTTGAAAATCTTTATCTGTTACAAGTCCAAAGAAGTTTGGAGTAAATGTTATGAAACATCAAATACTTTTGTTATAAAAATAGAAGATAAATATTTCCGTAGAACATAAGAATAAGATGAGCAAGACTGAAATTTAAGTAGGACTGACCTTTACTGGACCAAATCTCTTTAGAGTAACTGCTTATTTGGGGTAATATAGTTTAATTATCCATTTAAAACAAGCTACTTACTTATGAATTAAGTGAATGGAAAATCTGACATTAATACATGCATCCCAGCAATGGAGGAAAAATTAAATTTCTCATTCAAAAATGAAAGTTAATAATTAAAATTTATAAATATCTGCCCAGAGTTTCCTCTCTTCCAAGAAGTATTTAGCCTCAAAATATTCTGAGTTTTTTTTAGTTCCTTTCAATTTCAGTAGCAAATAATAGCCAAGTCATATATAATTTTTTATACTTATAAATTGAGGTATCAAATACATGAAGTAGAAAAGTCTTAATTATATGCCTTGTTAGATATAATAAATTATCACAGCTATGTAATTACCATCTAAGCAAAATGTAGAACATCTAGTAAACAACCTCCCCCACACACACAAATCTAAGTATATTCTGACTTCAGATAACCATACGCTATTTTTGGTTTTGAACTTCATATAAATGGAATCATACATTAAGTGCATCTTAGTGACTGAGTGCTTTCACTTAACATTCTGTAAGTTTGTTCATACTTTTGCAAGTAGTTATAGTTTTTTTTTTATTTCTGCATCATAGGAATATATCTCCATCTATCCACCAATTGTTAATGGATATTTGGGTTCTTTCTAGCTAGAGATACGATTAATAAAACTGTTAAGAGCATTCTTATACATGTCTTTTAGCAAACATATGTATTTTTAGCTGTTGGGCACATAAATAGGAGTGAAATTTCTGAAAAAGGGTATATGCATATGTTCAGTTTTAGTAATTCTTGCCCAACCATTTTCCAAAATGGTTTTATCAAGTTACAATTCAGTCTTACCACATGAGAGTTTCAGTTGCTCTACATCCTCACAAATACTTAGAATTATCAGTATTTTTTAATGTGACGTGTTCTCCTGTATGTATTAGGAATAGAATCTTGTTTGAGATTTAAATTGCATTTCTTTGACACTAAGATATTTATATTTTAAGAAGTTTTAAATCAAGGAGCAGTTTGCCACTTATAACCCAAAACTTGAACAAGTATCAGGATAACTCTTGACAATCCTTGAGTGTTTCTCCCAAGAGAGATGATTGACTTTAGTTTTATTCAGATAGTTCTAACAATATCAAATGGACAAAGCTATAGAACAGAAAGTGTACAGCACAGAATACTAAATAAAAATAGCAATTTTAATTTTTTTGGAGCCTAATTAATGCTAATTTTAAGCTATCAAAATACTATATTGACAATTACCCTAAATTTAGTTAAAAATTTTAAACTAGGAAGAAGGTTTAAAATATCACAATTTAGTTGTATTTGAGAAAGACTTAAATATTTGTCTTTCCTTTCTATTCTATAATGAGGTTTTACAATTTGGATATGTAAAATCGACAGGGCAACTTGATGTAATTAGTGTTCCCTTCTTAAACTATGTCATTTCCACTGCTAGTCATATTTCATATTTCAGATGACTACAAATAAGACAAGCCTACCTCGATTCATAATTCAGGTCTTGCAGCTGGAGAAATTTTAATTTTAAATAAACTGCTGGCATTATCCGTGTGAAGAACTGGCAAAAATAGTTGTACTCATTGAAACTAAAGTTTAGTGTGGGGATTTGCATATTATATTCAGCCAACAAACACTTCCATGTGAGGGAAAAAAAAGCATTATGGGGTTGTTTTATAT
This sequence comes from Carlito syrichta, assembly GCF_000164805.1. NCBI lineage: Eukaryota > Metazoa > Chordata > Mammalia > Primates > Tarsiidae > Carlito > Carlito syrichta. The sequence goes on from NW_007248618.1 coordinate 213,061, forward strand.
CAATGAAGTCATGCAAATTTTAAGTCATAGAACTGCTTCTTTTATATTTTCAATGTCAATAGGAGATTTTTATGACTTCATGATTCTGATACTTCATTTTAAATGATCCTAACAAGTGAATAAATAACTTTTCCAGCACTAAAATGAAACAAGTTGGCAATTAGCTTGCAGAGCAATTTTAGTGTGGACCACAAACACACTTAAAATAAACACTATAGAAATTTCCTTCAACAAAGAGAGATAGAAGAATGCCTATGAACTCTTGGTAAAATCTAAAATGCACCCTGGAGTTAATGTGAATCCATTTTGTAAACATTATAAGATGAAAGACAATATACAGCTTATTGATTAGATTTGCATTCTGTTTGAACATTGAACATGTGCACTAATGCTAGCAGAGATGCATGAGTAATGGGCTTTTGTACAATACCAACATTTAAGCTTTTTTCTCTCTTTCAAATGAAGTATGGTAAATGAGCAATGAGGGATGCACATTTTCTTTCTCTTATATGTTGTCTAAGTTATTTTCCTTCTTTTTATGATTGCCTACTTCTGAATTAGTTATTTGATGTTGAATGGGGGTATATATAGTTTAATCATGTTAGAAAAGCCTCAGTTAGATGTTCAATTCCTTGAGAAATCCTTTATTATAATTCTTTTATGTAATCCCCTACAGAATAAAAAATGGAGAGAAAATACCTTTATCAACTTCATTTATTTTTGTTATTAACTCTTCCCTTCATAAATATTTACTTAGTATTATCTATATGGCAATTATTCTGCTGAGCCCAAGGGATAACACACACACACACACACACACACACACACACACACACACACACACACACACACACCAATCCCAATCCAGTGCCTCTGCCTCATGATGTGAACCACCTGGTGGCTAGGAAAAAATAAAAATGCCAGATAAAGCAATATGGCAAGTGAAAGAGGATAAGCGATGAGATACATGACAGGGAAGAAGTGCTAGGCTTGGTGGCAGAGAAGTCTTTTTAGCATGGATGTGGACTTCACAATATACATTTTTTAAATTTCAATAGCTTTGGAGGTACAAATGCTTTCATGTATGTATTGCATAGCAGTGAAGAAGTTTGAACTTCAGGTGTACGGGTTACCTCCCACTAGTATACATTATTCCTGGTAAGTGATTTTTTTATTCCTCCTTCCTTTTACTCTCCTCCTTCTGAGATTCCAGTGTCCAGTGTACCATTCTATATGTCTTCACAGACCCTTCACTTAGCTCCCACTTAAAAGTGAGAATGTGTGGTATTTGGTTTTTCATTCCTGTGTTTTCTTCACTTAGGATAATGGTCTCCAATTCCATCCACATTACTGCAAAATATGTGAGTTTGTTCTTTTTTATAGCTAAGTAACATTCTATGGTGTGTGTGTGTATATATATAATATACATTACATTTTCATTATGTAGGTATCTTTGTTGTAATAATGACCTCTTTTCATTTGGGTAGAGAACTACAAAACACTGATGAGCGAAATTGCAAAAGACACAAACAAATGAAAAAATATCCCGTGTTCATGGATTGAAAGAATCAACATTGTTACAATGACTATACTACCCAAAGTAATCTACGGATTCAACATAATACCTATCAGACTCCCAACGTTATTTTTCACAGAATTAGAAAAAACACTCCTAAAATTCACATAAAAAGAGTCTGAATCCCAAGGCAATCATCAGCAAAAAAAAAAACCAAAAAACGAAAAAAACACCTTATGAGTTTTATAATCCTAGGGTAGTTGGCACTACGACTTGCGTTTTATACATGAGGAGTCTAGGACAGAGAGAATTTAATTGACTTGAAGCAATCTTAATTGTGTTATCACAACATCAGAATGTGAGTTGCTGTATTCTTTTTTGATTGAGAACTATGAATAGAAATGGCATTTCATCAAGTTTGTAGCCATTTTTTAAACAAAAAAATGTAAAAGTTATAATTTAATTTATAAATCAATGTTATTAAATGATTGAATATAAAGAAGTAATTGCTTAAGTAATAAAATTAAGGAAAACTGGACATATACAAAGGAGTAAAATCTACTTTAAGCACTTTGTTTTTTAAATTTTTCTTTCATTAGATTTTAATCTAGAAAACTGTAATACAATCAAAATATATTACTTCCTTAATATAATTTTTGAAATTTCACTGTTTATTACTTTCTATACTATATTAATTGTCCTGAAGATATCAATGGGACAGAGGAAAAAAATCAGGGAGCTCTATCTGCTTTATTTAAGAAGTTTTGCAATCTTTAAATAGGGAGACCACATAAATTATTGTCCAAAGTGGAACATATTTGAGATTTAAAACAAGTTCTAAAAATTCTGAAAAATAACACTCCAAATATTTTAACAGAGTTTAAACAGAAGATTTTCTCTAGTCAAACTTGCATTTTATTTTTATTTCTTCTACATCTATCCATATTGACCTTGATTTTTAAAATTTTGTTATAGAAGTTATGAAATTAGACTATTAGGTACAATTATCAGGATCCCTACTTCTTTGCTATATATAGTCAAACAAATTACTTAAACTTTTAAGTCTTTCATATATAAAATGAAAGTAATTATAATACCTGCCTCACAAAATTACTGTTAAGGTTAAATTATTTGTAAAATGCAGAGAAAAAAATGAATGTCAGCACTGATTTTTATCTATAGTTGTGTGTACACTAAAATTATTGTATACATTTATCATTTTCTGGTGCAATAATTTGGTGTTACAGTGATTAGTTTGACTTAATAATCCTTTTTCATAAAAGCTCTTCCAACTCATTTTTGCTAATTTTGTTTTCTCCCCTTCAGAACATGTTAAAAAATCATGCTATCTCTTGCACCTTCTAATACTACCCAGACATAGGTCAATATCTTAATGATAACACATTTAAGTATACATGGGTAAATTGTATGAGAGCATCATAGAAAATAAAATCAGAATTTGGGAGCTGTGGTTAATGGTAGAAATATTCATTTTCTCAAGGCCACATGAATAATTTTGTATAAATCTAGGACTAAACCTCATGAATCCTGGTTTTCAGTGCACTGTTCCATATTTTGGGCATGGTAATTATAATATGTTTTTCAACTAAGACACTTTTGTGAATAAAATAAGACATTATTAAAAACACACTGGAAAAAAAAATACAAATTAGTATTCTCCCAAGCAAATAATGCTTATGGCATATTAGCCATGAATTAATAAAAATCCCACCAGGTATTTTAATATGGAGAATTTAACAAGGGGGATTTATTATGGTTTATTTGCTATGGTTATTATTATATTTTAATATGGAGAATTTAACATGAAGAATTTATTATGGAAAAAGCAAACAGGGAACACTGTTAGACAATAACTGTAAGAATTATCCCTCATTTCTTTGGGTGGAAAAATAAAAATAAAGATATTGAGGTTTCCAAACCTTACAAGTTCAAAGAAGGACACCAGAGACCTGGAATTCAAACCCTGACCTTCATGTTGATGGCTGCTGACTGATGGGGGTGGTGGTTGCTAAGGGTTGGAGTGGCTGTGGCAATTTAACAATAATGAGATTTGCTGCATTGATCAACTTATCCTTTCACAAATGATTCCTTTACAAAACGTGATGCTGTTTGATAGTATATTACCTACAGTAGAACTTATTTCAAAATTGAAGTCCATTCTCTCAATCCATGCCACAGCTTTATCAACTAAATTTATGGAATATTCTAAATTATTTGTTGTTATTTTAACAATGTTCACAGCATTTTCATCAGGAGTAACAACATGGAGGTTGAGAACCAAATCAAAAACACAACTCCATGCACAACAGTCACACAAAAAAGATAAAATACTTTAGAATTCATCTAGTCAAAGAAGTAAAAGATATTTATATTGAGAACTACAGAACATTATAAAAAAATCAAAGATAGCACAAGCAAATGCTCATGAATTGAAAGAACAAATATTGTTAAAATGTCTATACTACCCAAAACAATGTATAGATTCAGCACAATCTCTATCAAACTACCAGCAATATTTTTCACTGATCTAGAAAAGACAATACTTAAATTCACATGAAGGCAGAAAAGGAATCCAAATAACCAAAGCAATTGTCAGCAAAAAGAACAAAACTGGTGGCATCATACCATCACACAATAATCAAACCAGCATGGCACTGGTACAAAAATAGACACATAGACCAGTGAAACAGGATAGATAACCCCAAAATAAAACCACAGACCTACAACCATCTCATCTTTGACAAAACTGACAAAAAAAAATTGGGACAGAACACTTTATTCAGCAAATGGTGCTGGAAAAACTGGCTAACCACATGCAGAAGAATGAAATTAGATCCCTACCTGTAAGCATATGCAAAAATTAACTCAAAATGGATCAATGACTTAAACATAAAACCTCAAACTATAAAAATCTTAGAAGAAAACCTAGGGAACACTCTCCTGAACATTAAAATGAGTTTTAATTATGCAATGAATTTATATCCATCTTCTCAAAAGCAAATGCAGCAAAAGGAGAAATGGACAGGTGGAATCTTATGGAGTTACAAAACTTCCAAACAGCAAAAGTAACCATCAAGAGAGTAAAGAGGAAACCGAACAAGAGAGTAAATATTTGCAAACTATGTACCCAACACAGGCCTAATATTCAGAATCTATATACAAGTCCAGTGAATTGACACTATTTAAACAAATAATTCCATTTAAAAGTGGGCAAAAATGACATGAACAGACACTTCTCAAAAGAAGAGATACAAGAAATCAACAAATATATGAAAAATGTTCAATTTCACTAATCATCAAGCAATGCAAATCAAAACTACAGCAAGATACCATTTCATACTGGTCAGGATGTCTATTACTAAAAAGTTAAACAACAATAACAGATGCTGGCAAGGCTACGGAGAAAGGGAACACTTGTACACTGGAATGTGTCAGTTCAGCCACTGTGGAATGCAGTTTGGAGATTTCTCGAAGAACTAAAAATAGAACTACCATTTAATCCAGCAATTCCACTTCTAGGATTATACCCAAAGGAACGGATACAGTTAGAGGCAATTCTAAGTGAACTATCATAGAAATAAGAAAATGAACTGCATGTTGATACCCATAAATGGGTACCAAACACTGGGCACAGACAGGCATAAAGATGGGGCCAATAGACAATAGGAAATGCTAAAGAGGGGAAGGAGGTAGGGTGAGTAATGGAAGCAAAACCACCCATTGGGTATCATGCTTACCACTGGGAGGAAGTGTGCTTATTAGAAGCGCAAACATTGTCTTCATGCAATATACAGTCCCTCTGTAACAAATCCTCGCACGTACCCCATGATTCTAACATTTTTTTACAAAAGAAATGACAAGATTACCCACATGTGTGTGCACCCACTTCCAGTGGGAGAGGGAGAAGGAGAGGCAGAGGAAGAGGGAGAGGGAGCGAGAGAAGGAGAAAGGAGAGGGAGAGGGAGGAGGGACGAGGGAGGAGGGAGGGAGGGAGGGAGGAGGGAGGAGGATGAGGGAGGAGGGACGGAGGGAGGGAGGGAAGGAGATGCAGGAGGAGGGAGGGAGGGAAGGAGATGCAGGAAGAGGGAGGGAGGGAGAGAGGCAGGGAGAGAGGGAAGAAGCATGTGCACTGATGCAACAAAGCAAAATGTTTAAAAAAGGTTAATCCACATAAAGGTTATGCAAATATTATTTGTATTATTCTTGCAAACTTTCCATAAATTTGAAATTACTCCCAAATAAAACATTTTAAAATGTCGGGAGAGAGAGAGAGAGAGAGAGAGAGAGAGAGAGAGAGAGAGAGAGAGAGAGAGAGAGAGAGAGAGAAAGAGAGAGAAAAGGTAACAGCATCAATCTCCCTATACATCTCTATTAGAGCCTTTGAATATCCAGGCAGGCTTCAATCCACTTATAGAGTACAGGCAGAGTAGATTCAGCATAACTCAAGGGCCCTGGGATTTTGGAATGGCAATGTGCATTGGCTTCCACTTAAACTCACCAGATGCATTAGCCCATAAGACAGACTGTCCTTTGAAGTTTTGAAGTCAGGCATTGACTTCTCTTTAGCTATGAAAGTTTTAGATGATATCTTCTTCCAATAGTAGCTTGTTTTGTCTACATTGAAAATCTATTATTTAGTGTTACCACTTTCATCAATGACCTTAGCTAGATCTTCTGGAGCACTTGCTGCTTTACCTTGCACTTTTATGTTAAGGAGATGGCTTCTTTCCTTAAACCTCATGAACCAGCTTCTGCAAGTTTCACATTTTTCTTCTGCAGCTTCCTTACCTCTCTCAGTCTTCACAGAATTAAAGAGAGTTAGGACCTTGCTCTGTATTATGCATTAGCTTGGGGGAAGGTTGTGGCTGGTTAGATCTTCTATCCAGTCCACTCAAACTCTCTCCATATCAGCAGTGAGGCTATTTCACTTTCTTACCATTTGTGTATTTTCTGGAGTAGCATTTTTGGTATTCTTAAAGGCCGTTTCCTTTGCATTCACCATTTGGTTGTTTGGTTTAAGAGGCTAAGCTTTTGGCCTATCTTGGCTTTGAATATGCCTTCCTCACTAAGCTTAATCATTTCTAGCTTTTGATTTAAAGTGAGAGAAGTCTCACTTTTCTTTTCACTTGAGCACTTAGAGACTACTGTAGAGTTATTAACTGGCCTAATTTTAACACTACTGTAACTCAGGGAAGAGAAAGTCTCAAGGAGAAGGAAAGATATAGGAGAAAAACCAGTTGGTAGAGCATTCAGATCATATAAAACATTTATCAATTAAAGTTTGCCAACTTATATGGGAGCGATTCATGATGCCCCAAAACGATCATGAGTAACATCAAAGATCACTGATAACAGAGCACCATAACAATAATGAAATATTATAATATAATAATTAAATAATATATAATGATTTAAAAGATATTATAATAATGAAAACGTTTTAAATATGAAAATTGCTAACATGTGACACAGATATACAGTGTGCACATGCTGTTGAAAAAGTGGCAATGATACTAGTATTGGTATAAGAACAGGCACATAGACCAGTGGAACAGGAGAGAGATTCCGGAAGCAAATCCTCAATTCCTCAACCAACTCATCTTTGACAAAGCCTCCAACAACAACCTCTGGGGAGAAGAGAACCTATTCAGTAAATGGTGCTGGGAAAATTGGCTGATCACATGTAGAAGATTGAAACAGGACCCCTATCTATCATCATACACAAAAATTAACTAAAAATGCATCAAAGACCTGAATGTAAAACCTCAAACTATAAGAATCTTAGAAAACTCAGGAGACACCCTTATGAAAATTGGAACTGGGAATCAATTCCTATTCAGAACCCTAAATGCCTATACCTTAAGAAATAAAATAGATAAGTGAGACTTCATCAAATTAACAAGCTTCTGCAAAGCAAAAGAAACCATCAAGAGAGCAGAGAGACAGTCCACAGAATGGGAAAATACATTTGCCAACTGTTTATTTGACAAAGGCCTAACATCTAGGTTCCACAAGGAACTCAAACGCGCTGAAAGGAAAAAAAACAAACAGCCCCTTTAAAAAGTGGGCAAAATACATGAATAAACACTTCTCAAAAGAAAATATACAGGCAGCCAACAGACACGTGAAAAAGTGCTCAGCCTCTCTCATCATCAGAGAAATGCAAATCAAAATCACATTGAGATACCACCTAACCCCTGTAAGAATGGCCATCATTAATAAAACAAACAGATGCGGGAGAGGATGTGGAGAAAAAAGAACTCTTCCACACTGCTAGTGGGAATGCAAACTAGTACAACCTCTTTGGAAGACAGTGTGGCAATTCCTGAAAGTACTAGAAATTGACCTTCCAGCAATTCCCCTATTGGGAATATACCCGGAGGAACTCAAATCATTCTACAAAAAAGATACCTGCACACGTATGTTCGTTGCAGCTCTATTCACAATAGCAAAAAACATGGAACCAACCATGTTGCCCATTGAAGCTGGACTGGATTAATAAAATGTGGTACATATACATAATAGAATATTATGCAGCCATAAAGAAGGACAAATATATGGACTTTGCAGCAACTTGGATGGATTTGGAGTAGATCATACTGAGTGATTTATCACAGAAACAAAGAACAGAGTTTTATATGTTTTCACTCATAAACGGACCTTGAACAATTTTAATGCTATAAGAAAGTGATTGGCAGTAGTAGGAAACTGTCAGGGGAGGGGGGTGGAACTGGCAGTTGAAGGAAACTGCAAGGGGAGGGAGGGGCATACCTCATCAACAAGGGAACCTGCATGATCAATGTTTATATACCTAACCCTGAAACGTACTCCACATCTTTATAATAAAAATTAAAAATAAATAAATAAAATATAAAAAAGAAAAAATGGCAATGATAGACTTGCTCAACACAGGGTTGCTACAAATCTTCGATTTGTTAAAAAAAATACAATTTTTGTGAAATGAACTAAAGTGAAGCATTATAAAACAAAGCACAATAACATGAGGTATGCCTAACATATCCTGTCAGTTCTATTCCTCGGGAGAATCCTGACTAATCATCTGGCTAATTTTTGTACCTGAGAAATATGGAGGAGGCAATAAGAGCTTAGGCTCAGATCCCTAAGGAGGATGTGATGTTAATGATAATGATGGTACTTCAGGCTAAGGGGAGTCTGAGCACTGTTGCCTGGGGCTTCTGGGGAGCAGAAGCTACTCAGCCGCTATTCTAACTGTGTGAGCACTTTAAGGTTGGTTCTGAAAACGACTATAGAGATGTAAACCGACTGCTGTTGATTGAAACCCACTATACTAGGATGATGCTGACAGAAACAACATCATTTTGGGGAGGGTGGGGAGGGGAGGCTCACTGTGTTGCCCAGGCTGGAGTGCAGTGGCATGATCATGGCTCACTGCAGCCTCAAGCTTCCAGGCACAGCCAATCCTTCTGCCTCAGCTTCCCAGATAGCTTGGACTATAGGCAAGTGCCACCATGCTTGGTTAATTTTTGATTTTTTGCAGAGACAAGGTCTCACTATGTTGCCCAGGCTGGTCTCAAGCTCCCGGGCTTAAGTAATCCTCTCACCTCGGCCTCCCAAACAGCTGGAATAGCAGGCATGAGACACCATTCGTCTATAAACAACACTTTTTCTCCCTACCTTTCAGTTTTCCTCAGTGTCCCTAGTTGGGAAAAACTAGCAAAGAATCAGCTGATAGGAAAGAGTAGTTTTAAAAGTCTCAGGCTCAGCATCTCCAAGAAGAATACATAAAAGTGGCTTAGAGCATACCTCATTCATAGTGATCATGAAGATGGATTTGAACTTCCATTCACAGCAGTACCAATTTTATGCTTCCGTATAACAAGCTACAAATATAGTTCATACAAACGAAATCACTCTTAACTTCTCCTTACAGGGAGGTACAACATCCAAACTTTCATGTATTCATCTTTAAGTAACTGTTGTTTTTACCTGTCTAGTGATACTCACTACTCTATTTCAGTCACAATCTCACTGGAATAGTATGTACCCTCAAGGTTAAGTTTTAAAGTAAATCACTATACCAAGTTTTAAAAAATAATAAAGGCAATAAAAAATTAATGAATACACACATACAAATATATATGCACATGGATATATACTCACATACCCAAATATATAGTGAAAATATGCATAGTAGATACAGTTTTTAGTTGATCACAAAGCTGTAGTTGGTTTTTATAACTTCTTTCTTCTATTTTCAATTCCAAGTGCCCTTTGTCCTTGTGAGCATACTGGGTGTTAGGAAACCCAAATCATTATTCCTAAAAAGTCTGAATTATCAGTGGTTTTATATATATATATATATATATATATACATATATATATATATATATATATATATGTAGGTGTATGTGTGTGTGTGTGTGTGATTCATATGACTCTACACATAAATAATTTTCCATTTACTTTTCCAGTAGAGTTGGAGGCATCCCAGATAACCTCTTGGGTTTGCTGACATATTCTTCCAGTTTTCATTGGTAGTAGTAACTCAATTTCTCCCTGTAATCAGGATCAATCAGGACAGTCAGTGTCATCACCTGCCTGTTGGTACAATAGCAAGAGAAACACAAAATTGCCAAGTGGCAGTTACAACATATAGTTCACTAAGGCCATTTTTGTGTCTTCTGGTGAAAGCGTTTTTCCTTAGGAAGAAATTGAAACCAGCAGAGTCTAAGTTGTGCAAATGAAAGCCAAAGCTTTTCAATGGATTATTAAGTTTTAATGAGAAATGCAACTCCATCTGCTACCCCTTGATTCTCATACTCCTTTATTCAGGCTATAGGAGACATGACATCATATATTAGTCAGTGATTCAAGACATATTGTCCATAATATAAGATAAAAATCTCACTTTTTAAAAGGACATGGTCTCTAAAAATGCACTGTAATTAAGTTTTCAATAGCCAACTCCACCATCTTGTCAGGCCACCTGCTCTCCAGTGATGAAGAGCATGATCAAGTTTCTAACCCTATGAGTATGGGCCCCTTGGCATACTCCTTCTGGTGTGAAATGAGGAGCTTATGTTTAGGCAATGTTGTGTGGAATAACATGAAGGTAAATAAGATACAAGTGCTTGTAGAAGCATTTGGGGCACAACAGCCAAATGTATATCCAGAACACAATTCTATTCCTATGAGGGGAAATTACTTTCTTCTGCCTGTTGGAAGGTGCTCAATGTAATCACACAGACATGAGGTGACTAGCTGGTTCCTCTTGGAAAGGTGCCATTGATCTCTGCTCTTAAAAGGGTTGGCATTTATACGTGAGGACAACCCGATCTGCTTGATGAGGGAAAGTATACACTGGGGAGTCCAAAAACATAGCCTCTATCTTTGCCACCAAGACCACATCGTGCACACCAAACAAGTACCTAAATGGCTGGGTGAAGAAAAATAGTCCACTTACTCCTCTCACCTGGGAGATGCACCCAAGGTAAGACAGGAAGGCAGGTGATTTGTTCTAAGCTCCTTTCTGACTAAATCTTTGGTAAGCAAAACTAATGATACAAACAGGTAGAAACTTGACATTTGAAATGCCCTGAGCAGGATGTCCCTGGCTAAAAGTGACCTAGAGTAAACAGAACCACAGTCTCTGAGGCATATCTCCCTAAAGACCAGGTAACTCACTGGGTTATAAAACAAATATGTTTTGCAATTCAAATGGTGCCCACTATCTAAAGTAATTACACAACCTCATATAGACACCTCATCTGTTATTTGGCAGTCTTTTGTCTATTTCCTTGAAAATTATTTAATAAATCTTGATAACGGGTAAGATATCTGATTCACATGACTCTAATTTGACAATCCAACCTTGTGTGTTAGCTCACTGTAGAAAAGTCTAACCGGCATTCACAGAACACATTTTTCTTTTTATCTCATTATTGGAAGTCTCCTCTGCAATGAATGGTCTTTGATAATTATTCCTCACACTCATTTTGGAAAGCTCATCCACACAGTTCTTCTCTATTCCTCTTTGTTACAAATTTATCAATCCTAGGCTTCCATTTGTTTGCAAGCCTATCAGACCACACTGTTAGCAACTACTGATGAGAATATAGATTTCTTTGTTTTTAGGTATTTCTTAAGCCAAAGTAGCCAACAAAATATGCTACTTATAGTTTTGCTCAGTGGGAGAATGACCTTTTACCACTGATTTTCAGGGACACTGTGGTGGGAATTTTAATTATGCCACAGTCTGTTTCCAGTTAATATCAGCATAACACATATAACCATCAATCCTAAGGAAGTGCCTATAATACCACATATTTTAACTGAGGAGAGAATTCAATGCAACAGAGAAAGATGCTGGAGTGTTATGGACTGGATGTTTATGTTCCCCACAATTATGTTAAAATCCTAACCCCCAATGCGGGTGGTATTAGGAGGTAGGGCTTTTGGGGGTGATTAGGTCATGAGGGTGATGCCCAAATGAATGAGATTAATGCCCTTGCCCTTATAAGAAGTTACATGTCAGAGTTTCTTCTTTTCTCTGCTTTCTACAATGTGAAGATACAATGAGAAGACAGCCATCTGCAAACGGGGAAAGGTGCCATTGCCAATCTGCTGGTGCCTTGATCTTGGGTGTCTGAGACTCCAAAACTGTGAGAAATACACTTCCGATTTTTATCCACTCCATTTATGGCATTCTGTTATAGAAGCCAGAACTGACTAAGACAAGGAGTCCAAGCCACCTGTTCATGCAAATTATTTGTGTCTTCTGTCTTATTTATTTAAATATTCTATTTTTATTGCACTGGTGTTGATATATGTATGAATGTATCTGTTTCAGAAAATATCTCTAAATATACTAGAGGGAGGCAGTAGAGATACGTGCTTATACCTAAATACATATGTATATGCTAAATATATGAATAATAAGCTATGTATACATTAATATTTCATATGTGTCCTTCTATATCCACCACTGGATTTTTAGGCAGTTTAGAAGATGTACCAGTTGTGACATCAAAGACTTAAGTGTTATGTTCATAGAGAACACAAATCATACAGTTGGTTACTGGGATACTTTTTATTGTTATAAAATATTCATGTCAATAAAAATCTAAAATAAATATTGAACTCTTGAAAAGATACAATAAAAGTGAATTTGCATTGCAAAAATAAATCAAAAATTTAAAAATACACAGTATATATCCATTTTTTGATTATCTCTCAAAGGAAGTTTTCTTATTTGGAAACAGGGGTGATAAGAGTGCATGTCTCATAGTGTTTGCTGAAGGGATTATATGAGACAAAAATAGAAAGTTTGGCACAGAGAAACACTCAATAAATACTTGTTTTCATAATGGTTTTCATTTATTATGTCAAACATTATAGTTTTGGGGGAGGCATAGAGATATAATGTATGATGCATTCTCTCTTGGAGAGATGTTTTCTTTTTGTAAGTTTCTAATTCAGCTAAAGACAAAATAATTCAAGAATTACAGAGCATCCTATTTAAATTTACAAGTTTTATGCTTGAATCCTACTCTGGTGAACCAGCTATGTAGACTTGTGAAGGCAACTTAATTTTTCTAAATGTCATTTATGTTATCTAAAATATAAATAATAGTGGATATTTCAAATATTTCTGTAAGTAGTGAGTTATGTGATACAAACACTGAGTTTTAAGAATGAAAAGCAGGGCAAACCCAGACTTAAGTTGTGGTTGTCAAAAAAAGCTTTATGAAAAAGTTAGGAGTATATAGGACCCTGAATGGAGCTGCGCAAGCTAAAGGGAGAAAAAGAACATTCCAGAAAACTATAAAACTGAAAGAACATGAGCAAATGTTGGGGCAGGAATAAACATGGCGGATGTGGCATTAGTCAGGAAATATAGTAATCTGATTAGAATTAGTTATGCACATGAAATAGCAGTAAAGGATAAATGCTTGGATTCTGAATGGTCCTTCCTGCTTTCAAATCCTGGCCCTGATGAATATTTTCTGTATGAACTTTTTGGGTCTTTCTCAGGCCATACAAAACAAACAACAAAATACACTATTCTGAGTTCTGTCCAATGGAAAGCTGGTTACTCAGGTTTTTTTCTTTTTTTAATTTGTCCCTGGAGAACAGTACACCTAAGTATCTCAGTTTTCTCATTTGCGAAAAAGAGATAATAGTGTCTATGTCATAGAGATATTGCAGTGATTATTAACACATTCAGAGTACTTACAACAGTGCTTGGCATAGTAAGTGCTATTAAAATGTTTTTAAATTGCTACTTAAATGTTTCAATTGTAAAAAAAAGTGTTAACTTTCACTCAGAAATAATTCACTTAAATAAAATAAAATAAACCTATCCACTTCTTTACATATTATGTTTACTTTTTGGTCAAATATACAATATTTGGTCAAATATACAATACATTAAATTTAGTGTGAAGAGATGGTTAATCTTGAAATACTATTTAGGTAAAAAAACCAAAAAACTGCTACATTTGGTTTCATGAACAATAAAATAGAATATTAAAATATTTTTCCATATTCCTTTATATTACATTTTTTGTAACCCGCAGCTTGATTTTCTGAAATATCTATAAAGCTGTAAGGTTCAACATCATAATTCCTCTGGAAAATCCACTACAGACAATTTGGAAATCATCCTCAAAGTTCAGTAGCATCAAGTGGAGCAAAGGGATTGGTCATGGCTTTCAACTCTCCCCTTCCTACTCAGGGGTTCTAGAAGCATAACTGTTTGGATAAGAAGACAGTATTTTCCTGTCTAATTGTAGCTGTTGTCAAGACTTACCTCAAGATGGTAAGGAAAACTGTCTTGTAAAACTCTTGGGCAGCTTTCTGACTTCATGCTATGCATATTGGCGAGCCAGTATTCCTAAGATTGTTAGCCAATGAGATAGCTAAATAATTCCATGCAAAGAGGGAACCCTAACAGTTCACATTTTAAAGGACATTAATGGTTTTCTACTTTGAATACACATCTGCTTAAATTCCATATATAATGTCCATGTCAAGTAATTGTACAGTGATGATGGAGTATACTTTTATGAGAGAACTGAAGGGAAATCCATCCTCTGGGATACAATAGTATTGAAAACAAGATTTTTTTTCCCTCTATTTTTTTCCTCCCTATAGGGACTTATCTTTCCAGATATTTTCTGGACAGTTCTGTTTGATCAAAAATTTTCCCTTATAATAAGTTGAATTCAATTTCTCTCAGTTTATCTTTTGCCTCTCTCTTATCCATTAATTCCTTTGGATTCTGCACCACCAACCTTTACTCACTTTTCAATGTGAAACTGTACTTATTTGGAGAAAACTTCTCCTCTAAATAAAGAGTAAAATGGACACACGAGTTCCTTCAGCATTCTCATCTCATAAGTCAACTCAATGCATTATTATTATTTTAGATTAGTTTGGGTAACATCTGTACAGGCAGAGATTGAATTACAATATGTATCTCTCGACCAGAAATCCAGTGCAATTTCTGCTCTCCCTCTCATTGTAAGCAACGCAAACCAATTTTAGTTAATTGTAAGAAAAAAAAGAATTATATTGGAATATTGCATAAATCACAGAATCAAAACAAAAGTTCAATACTTTGATCTCAAGCAGGGCAGGGGCCAGCGAAACACTGAGGACTGAGAGCTATCTTTTAGGCAGTTGAATCGGTCTGATAATTCCTTTCCTAATCTTATCACTATTCTCAGAATCCAAATTCTAGGAACATCTCAACTCCTTGACTGAGTTAGGTTTATATGCGTGCCTTTAGACCGGGAAGGCAGAACACTTGACCACAATAGTAGAAGAAAAGTGGTTTCCCAAAGACAAACAAATGTTCTGTTCATAGGGAGAGGAGGAGTTAGATTCTAGACAAACAAAATACGTAGCGGTTCACTGAAGGATGTGCTGGCATTTATTTGTGTTCTTTGGTTTCTACAGTGTTTAAGACTATATCTCTATCCTTGGGTTGTTTCTAGCCTTCCTAGGAATTTCATCCTGAACTTAAGCTGTCAAACAAGATTCAAAGGATTTTAAATCTTATATATCATCGAATTGTTCACACACATTACCATTAACACAACATGGCTTCCCCAACCCTTCTCTATAACACACAATTTACTGACTCAGGGTGACAGACAAGGAAATACACTACCCTTTAAGGAAGGAGTGGTCTAGCTGCAATGAGTGTGGTCCCCAGTCTCTAACAGTCACCATTTTTAGGTTCAATTTAACTACCCAAAGCTGCTTTACCAGATGTCATGTCTGTTCTGAGGCAGTCCACATTCAGTGACAAAGTGAACAAAGCAAGGAGATAAAGGCCCAGACATTTCAGTCAGTTGTGGGGTAACTCTAAGTGCAACATTCTTCTGTGAACTTCCACCCTGGTTGAACAAGGCTGCATTTCAAAACTTTTCCTCTGCTCAATTTCTAGTTCCTCCTACTTTCTTTCCCAAGTATTCATCTCTAAGAAATATCTTGAACCCCAAACTCATCTTAACACCTTCTCCAGAAAACCCAACTTGTGAAACTTGAAAACTGAGGCAATACCAGTAATGCAAGCTGCTCAAAGTCACAATAATTAGTCAGAGATTTAATTACAACATGTATCTCTTGACCAGAAATCCAGAGCAATTTCTGCTCTCCCATTCAGCCTCATGCTCAAAGACATTCATGACAAATTTGTGATTTGAGTCTTACAAGATTAGTATCAATCTAAAGTGATTAAGTACAGCCACATGATGAAAATCATAAAAGCACATTTGTTCATTGACCATTCATATCTCTGGGACCTAAGAACTGCAAGCATAGATTGCTGGCTCACTCTTCCATCTCTGCAAGCCAAGTAACTGAAGGTACAGCCATAAGAGTACAGATAAAATACTAAGTGATATTGTCTTACACACACAAGTAATACCCACAAAATATGAGTCTCAGGGATATGAGATGCCCTATAATTCCTAGATTCGCCTCTACTCCCAAGTATTTCAAAAAATACCTAGTCAAAAAAGGTAACGGAAATGTCTGTGCTTTTCCTAATTTTCTTTGAAATCCTGGTTGTAGGCTGAATAATACTCCTCCCCTCCTCCCCCCACCCAGGCTACTTGTCATGAGACTTTGGAGGTTATTTTAGGTCTCTGATTGAAGACTGAAAAAGTAGGTACTACAAGGAGTAAATAAGGTAACCAAAAATTTTTTCTATCCTATAATATGATACTTATTTTACAATAAGTGTAAAATCCATTTTTGTCAATCTGTTTGGGGTTGATGATGATGGTTGGTAGGTACAAGTAGGATAATTTTTTTTTTTTTTTTGAGTTGGAGTCTCACTCTGTTACCCAGACTGGAATTCAGTGGCTGCTCCCGGTCACTGCAGCCTCGACCTGCTGGATTCCAGTGATCCTTCCGCCTCAGCCTTCCAAGTAGCTGGAACTACAGGCACGCACTACCAGGCCCGGCTAATTTTTGATTTATTGTAGAGATGAGGTCTCACCAAGTTGCTCAGGCAGGTCTCGAACCCGCAGGCTTAGACAATCCGCTCTCCTCAGCCTCCCAAAGCGCTGGGATTACAGGCTGAGCCACCGAGCCCGGTTGATAATTTTTAAATGATATCAAAAATCACCACTAATAATATTTCTAAATTAGCATGTTTAACAGTTAAATTAGAAAAAAAAAAAGCCTAGGTCTTTTTGAATTATTGAACTCAGTTTCTGCAATGCAACAACTACATATCTTTACATCAGTCACATACTTTGTTAGTTCCATAAGCTAGCTTATTGTTAGCAACTCAATATTTTGAATATGAATTTAATTGAAAATTGCATTTTCCCTGTGCATACCTAATTCATTTATTGAGTAATCTTGATATTTCAAAGGATAAAATATTGTAAATACAAAAGGGAAACACAGCTTTATCATAGAAGATTGTTAGAGTACTCCTGCTTCTTAGTGAGTTTAAAAAATAAGCTCTTATCAAGAAAACATTTCTGGCAGCCTTGGAGAGAAGCCTGGACAGAGTCATCTTTCTAATGCTGAGTGGGGAATCTGCAATATCACAGCTTCCCTACTTTTTAGATCTCTGTTATGAAAAATATGAAATCCAGCTCTTGAATCTGTATTTTTAATACTTTAAAAACACACACATACCTAATTCCATATGGCACCAAATTGCTATTATACCATGTATATGAAAACACTAATTTTAAAGTTGACTTGTTACAAAAAGATTATATAGAAAATAAATTAAAATAATGCATTTTTTAAATAAATATGTATCTGGACACTTGGTATATCAGTGAAAAGAAAAGAAAGATAAAAATTCTCACCATTTTCTCTCGACATCCCAAAGTATATTTTCTAGTGTGTGCATGTGGGGGGACTTACATCTTAGGATTTTGCTTATTTGATTGATTTTTAAATGTCCTTTGTATTATCCAGTCCAAATTCCTCTATTTGTCCTTAAAAGAACCTTTTAACCTGATCCCACTATAGCTATTCAAAATAGACTCCATAATATCATCCCACTCTAGTTCTGAGGTGTTTTGTTTTGTTTTGTTTTGTTTTGTTTTGTTTTTTTCCAGCCTATTCATTTTCTTAGCAATTTTATATCTTGGTCCATAGTGTTTTTTTTACCCATTCAATGCACCTGTTTGGTCCAAATTAATCTAAGATAAATCATGTTCATCTCCCAATTTCTAATAAATTAGTTTGCATTAATACTTCCTGAATGTCCTCAAACAGATTGGCAGAAAAGATCATGCTTACAGTCCTTTTGTGTTCCCCAAAAGGTTTCAGAAAGTTAAAAACAATCAATGTTGATTAATTTTTTTTCAGTAATCTTGCTAACTTTACATGACTGTAACCATGTGTTTGAAGATATAGTGGCATCTCAATAGTACCTCCCAGCAATTAAGAAATGATTCCATTTTCCAGCATCTGTTTTTCATGGGGAAGATCTACATTAATTATAAAAATACCCCTTAAATGTCACAGCAACATTTTGAGATATTATCTATACATCATTAGAAAACTTTATCTAATTTTATAAAAATAAGGAAATTCCAGATCTGTATAAAGGAGTCCCATTTACAGAATTTTAAAACTATAAATAAGCAGGATTTGCCTTTTATATACTCTTGTGGAATACAAATGAACATAGCATATTCAGCAAATAATGAATAATTATTTGAATATTTTTGGCTCAGTAAGTGAACAAAGAAATGGTGTAAATGAGCAATAATACACTAGAAAATTGTGCCTTGTGGAAATTTTCAATCTAAATTCACTTAGAAAAAGGTTTTTCACTTTATATGATAATAACTTAGTTCCAAACGCTATGGTCTAAAAATATCAGATTTTTAATTTTTTTGTGTTACTCCTTTTGAGGTTCTTAGAGTAGGAAGATGATGAGCTATGGTCTTAATACTCTTAGCAGCAATGAAAGTCAGAATATTGTCCCCCACAGAGGCCATGTCCTAATCCCTGAAACCCAAGAATATGCTACTTTACCTCGGAAAAGGGATATTGAAAATATGATTAAGTTAAGGCTCTTGAGATGAGAAAATTATCTTGAGTTATGCAGGTGGACCAAATATCATATCAGGGTCCATGAAAGAGGGAGGAAGGTGGGTCAAAGTCAGAGAAAGCCAAGTGACAATGGAAAAGAGGAGACAGTGATGAGCAGCCACAAGCCAAGAATTGCACACAGCCTCTGGAAGTCAGAAAAGGCAGAGAAATAGGTGCTTTCCTGGAGCCTCCCAAAGTAACACAGTTCTGTCAACACTTCTAGATTTTTGACTGTATAATAATAAATCTGTGTTGTGCTAACTATTAAATTTGTGGTAATTTTTAAAAGAAGCTGGAAACTAGCAGAGAAATTTACATTGTCTAGAAGCCATCTGCTTTTCAGGTAACTTAGTTTCCTATTGTGTATGTTCTGAGATAATTTTAGTCTATCATTACATATCTTATTTGTCTATTTCATGTCTAAGTACCAAAAACTGCTTTGAAGTTTCTTAGAAGAAAAAGAACCATATAATGTAATGCTTCCACTTCGTTGGCTTTTAGCAAAACTATAAGGAGTAATACTCCCCAGTGTAGACTTCTCTACTTTTCATCCCCGGCCACTACTACTCCCTCGATCCCATGTCTTGCCCTCTCACAACTCTACTTTGTTTCTTTGCCATGTTGTGCCTTCTTCTATAGCATATTACAGATCCATGGATCCTCCAAAATCTTGGAGGTTAAGCTAATTGTAGATGTCCTAATATAGTACAGAGAGCACCGTTATTTTTGTTAGAAAAAGCAGTCTTCTATGAATTTATGACATATCCAGAATTTTAAGACTCTGTAGTACAAAAGTTTAATTCCTAACCTATGTGAAGTTGACAGCCAAGTTGGGAAAACAGCACAAGTTATTGAAAAAAGCAGTATGTGATTAGTTCCCAGTTATTCTAGTCAAGATGATTATGTAGAAAGAAAATTAAAGACTGATCAAGAAAGTTACTTCTCAGAAAAGCCTTTATGTGAATGGGACAAGTTGAGCTAACAATTATGTGCAGGATACAGTTAAACACAGAAGAGGAGAGAGGCCCATTCTAAGGTAAACAAACAATAAGAATAAAGACGAGAAGAAAACTAAATGGAAAACTGCAAAGGCTATATAATATGAAAATAAGGATGAACAAGAAGAAAAGCCCATATTAAATGGAGCAAATCAGCAGCAACTTGGAGATATCATGATAACCTGAGCAAGAAAGTGAAGTGAAGACAGCTTTAAAAAGGCAATAATTTGCATACTGAATGAAGAGTGAGGAAAGCCAAAATCAGAACTACCATGTCTAGGAGATTGTGGATGGATTGCAAGATTTTAATTCAGGAACTATCTGACCCATTCAAGGGTACTATCACATAGGACACTATGAGGTTCTCAGAGTTCACATTGTAAAGTTTAAGTATTATAAGTGTTTCCTTAGGGCAATAAAACATACTAATTTACTGGGTTATTTATATTATTTGAGAAAGTAATTTATAAAAAATACATTTTCAAGAAATTGATCCAAAGAAATTCACTTATCCTTGATGTTAAAAGGAATCTCACCTTGGCATCAGCTCCACAGGACGCAGTACAGGGAAGTAATGAACCAAGAGACTTTGTAATAATTTAGAGACCACCACAGTTATTGCAAAAACATGAAATGTCATAGTCTTAGAGTCAGCACATATAGACTCAACAGGGTCACTTACCAAAACTGAAAGTACACGGAAATATCACCTCATTCACTTTGATGTAAGGCCTAAAAATGAGTTAAACTTCCACTAAAACAATGTTAGATGAAATGAGAAAAAAATTTTCTTAACAGAGACAAAAAAAGGGAGGAAGTGAGGGAAAAACCTTTACTACCTCCACAAATAAACTACTTTTGCCCTCGCACTTAACCATATCTGTAACTTTATCTTTAAATCCATTTATCAACAATTCCTGTGCTTCCTCCACTTTAAATTAGCGCTTGTCCAGGGAGACAGCCTACAGACTGGGAAAAAGTATTTGCCAACTCTAGGTCTGACAAAGGCTTAACATCCTGTATCTACAAGGAACTGAAACGTACTGAAAAGAAGAAAACAAACAACCCCATTATAAAATGGGCAAAAGACATGAACAGACACTTCACAAAAGAAGACATTCGAGCAGCCAACAAACACATGAAGAAATGCTCAACCTCACTAATCATCAGGGAGATGCAAATCAAAACCACACTGAGATACCACCTAACTCCAGTCAGAATGGCAATTATCAACAACTCAAAAAATAACAGCTGCTGGAGAGGGTGTGGTGAAAAGGGAACACTTCTACACTGTTGGTGGGAGTGTAAACTAGTGCAACCTCTGTGGAAAGCAGTGTGGCGATTCCTAAAAGCTCTAAAAATTGACCTTCC